>NC_138797.1:13825277-14091464 GCF_965178545.1 Coloeus monedula
AGACCTAACTCCAGTTCCATTTGGAGTTCGTTTCAGCATGCCCAGATCACACACTTGGTTTTAATTCTTCCAGAGCCTGATCTGAAGACAATGTGCAGGATTTTCAGCTGGTTCACATTTGGCTGTGGCTGTGCTGCGCGACTTTCTAATGCAAGGCCTGATCCTGGAAGGTGCTGAGGGCACAGAGGGCTCCTGCAGATGTCCAAGGGGACACTAAGACAGTTCTGTGCCCCTCGGGATGGGTGGCTCCCGGCTGGGTCAGGGAGGTCCACGCAGACCTCGCAGGATGCTTTGGGGACAGCGTGACTCAGCAAAGCAGTGATTTGAAGGGGACAATGGAGGGGGTGGTGGCAGCTAATTATTTGACAATTATTTCTGTTGAATAAATCTTCCAAGGGGCAAGGAGAGGGATGAGTCTCAAGTGCCTGCCTTTTTTTTTTTTTCCTTTCTTTTTTATTCTTTTTGCATGATCTTAACATGTGAGTCTCGCACAGAGAGAGGTGGGACGCTGTGGCGAAATCCAAGGGCCAAGGGGAGTTGTTTTTCTCCCATTGGCTGCCATGGTAGGAGAGCAGATGAACATTTGGGGCAGATGTCCATAGCACTGTTCACCTAAAGGCCTTGGATGAGGTCAGTGCAATGACCAACTCTTCCTGCAGGGAAACTGAGGCACATGATGCCTTCTTTGGTGTTACAGACCTGGAGGTGGAACTTCCCTAAGAAACTGTCCTGGAGACTTTTAGTGTGCAAGTCTCTGCCCAGAATAACTACAAATCTGGTGTTGCTGTCAGCCAGATAACTTCATATCGGCAAAAAACATAACATCTTCTTTCTCTCTTGTGTCTTTCTGCCTATAAAATCATCACAAACTGAGTATGGAAGCAGAGATGTTTCTGTGTACAGAGAATATCTTGTTATTTACGAGAAGCAACGTACCTTGTTGTATTAGTTAAGAGGTAGAGATAACAAAGCCATCAAACTCTTGGGTGTTTTGGCATAAAAAAAGGAGCCTCTTGTTCGAAATCGCAGAAGAAAAAAGCTTTAGTGCAGGTTAAAGACGTAAAGTGCAGACTGAAGTGGGGTGAACTTGGACAGGCCCATATAGAGCACATGAGGCAGAATCCCTTGGCTCTCATCTCAAGGCTTCACTTCTACAAATAATGCACAACATTTTCTTATGTCTTCCCTGATGACAAGGCTCTTTGATTTTCCGAAGGAAGCATCATCAAAAAAAGTGTGGTTCCTCCTGCGTGTGATGAAACCATTAAAAAATGGCCGCAGTGTACAGAATCACTCAGAAATGTCATGGCAGACCAGCGCCCAAATACTTCCTTGGCAGAAAGTGGTTAGCTCAGCTGGATTTCCTGGTTAAATACAAGGTTAGATAAATACTTGAATAAACTTCTTTCAGCACGGACAGGATTAAGGAGAATGTCTTATTCTTGTGCTGACAAAGTTTTGCTGCTTGCAGACTGATTATATCTTTAATTTAAGATGATTATTTTCCATTTTTGATGATTCACAAGGGGAGAGATTCCCTCACTGTTGTACTGCACGAGTCATCAGGAAGAGCAATTCCAGCTGCCCCTGGAGACCATGGGGAGGTGGTGGGTCAGGAGTGGAAGAGTCCAGGTGACCTCTGGTGCTGTTTTGGGGGGATGCCCACCTGGAGAGGTGCAAGGATTGTTGGCAGCTCTCCGACTGGGCAGCCCTGGGCCCTGCTAGATCTCTCCTGGCATTACACAAATCCCTGTTGCAGGGATGACCTGCTGTGGAGCAGGGAGCCAAACTTCCCACCAGTGGTGCTTCAGTGATGCTCCAGGCCATGAGCAAACTCACTATTAAAGCAACTTTCTCATTTTAGCTTCTCCTGAGGTTGTGGTCCACAGGCAATGCAGCAGCTGACAGTGGACTTGAGCTGCACCATGTGTTAGTTACAAAATATGATTAGTATCTAATTTTAAATTAGGAGCCCTGCCATGGCAAAGAAAAGGGAAAAGTTTTTGTGTTCTCACTTAGTGGAATTAGAAAGCTTCATGCAACATTTTTATTTTCCTGTACTCACTGCAAATACAAATGGAAGTAGTGGTGTAAACACTTGTGCAGTGAGTGTGGTGGTTAATGAGTTGTTGGCAAATGGACACCACTACAAAAGAATCACAGAAGCACAGACTCATGGGGCCACTGAGGCTGAAAAAGACCACTCAGACCATTGAGTCCAACCTGTGCCTTGTTCCCACCTTGCCACCAGCCCAGAGCACTGAGTGCCACATCCAATTGTTCCTTGGACACCTCCAGCGATGGGGACTCCAAACCTCCCTGGACAGCCCCTTGCAATGCCTGACCACCCTTTCAGTGAAGAAATTCCTCCTCATGTCCAACATGAAGCCCTCAAGAGCTCGGTGCTATTTATTACCTCTCTCTAGTCCCAATGGTCCAACCTGGAGCAGCTGACCCACACAATCTGAGACACGAGACAGATCCCTGGTTCTATTCCTAATCTCTTAATTTCAAGGTCAGGAATCTACAGTCTTCCCATCAAATGAAAGGTGCCATGAAGGAGAATGCTGCTAAAGCTGCAGGTCAGTTTAGATTTGCTCACAGACAATCCTAGACTGGCATATTTCCCTGGTTTATAGGATCTGCAGTTAGGAAGTGTTACAGCTTCAGCATGTAAGGAGTTATTCAGTACCCAGGGCGAGGAAATGGTACAGAATGAAGCCTAGAATCCAAGTGAGAAATAAAGCAAAAACACTGCCATAAAAATAGAAGGTTCAATAGTCTTCCACGTCGCATCTTTGGAGAAGATTAATTGGCTTGGCTGCTGTTGTGAGAGCTCCGATACAGCACAAGGCTCCAGCCAACTGCTGAACTCAATGGAGCCACAAAAGGGCTGGGTGCTGAATAACTTTGAAGAGCGCAACATCAAACCAGCCTCAACTTGAATTTGAGAAACATCCCAAACCAAACCCAAACAATGCTGCTGAGTGAATGATTCAGGGCATTGGTACAACCCCCCACATTTTGTGTGGAGCAGTGGGAAGGCTGGTGATGAAGTGCAGTGGAATACCTCTTCCCAGGCCAGAGCAGAATCACAAAAAATAAACAGAGAAAACATATTTTTCCGTGGTTGGGCAGATTTAAACCCACCCTATTTGAGGCACGTACACTTTGCTGTCCCTGTTTCCCGAATGAAAATCTTCACCAGGGTATTTAAGTTTCTGGCACACACAGGTTCTGAATCACTCACAGCCTAACACTGGGGAGGGACCTCATGGAAGGCACGAAGCTTCTTCCTTATATGAAAAGATTCAGAGAGGCAAAGAACCTGGCAGTTTGCTGCTTTGCTTCACCATCTCTCTATTCTCCCAAAAATTTTAATCCTTGGGCAACATTTCTTCCTTTACATCTGAAAATGGGATCCAGGCCTGCTGAATTTTAGGTCTGTGCAGTAGCCAGCAGCCTGCAGTTCTCAGGTAAAGGTAAATGTTTGACTGGGAGAATATTTACTTAAAACTGGCACTACTGTTATAGGACAACTTTCTCTCCAAGTGCCTTGGGATGTTGGATTAAATGAGAAGTGTTGCAACAAAGCAAACAGTGTTCATAAGAGTGCTAATAATAGCAGTACCTGGAGTCACTGCTCCCATAAATAGAGACCAGCAGGAGATAACTCCATGCATTTACATCAGATCACCAGAATGTATATCTGCCTTGAGCAAAAATGATATAATGCATATTTTATCATTATCAATGCTTGCAAGCGTAGGCCATGTGTAAGGTGTTTAGGAAGATGTGCAGCTTTTCCAGCTGTCAGGAACAACACAGTGGATTACTGTGTCATGTGGAGGAAGGCAGAGATAACACTCACCTCCTCCCTATTGTCTCAACTGGAAAAGATCAGATCCAGTCCTGTGATTATTATCACATTGTGAAGCTACCAAAGATAACGAAACAGCTCACTCAGGAAGTAACATTGTGCATTAATCTTCTTTTTCTATATTAATCCTACATCAAAGAGAAGTCTGCCCTGGCTAATTATGAGATTCACTCCCAGAAGATCACTATTACACCCAGGTTATTTTCATTTCTCCCTCCAAGCCCTCCTTCTCTCAACTTCTCTGGTCTTTGAGCTCCTTACTGAAGGGAGGTGATGATGCTGGGCACCTTTACTGCTGTCACTTGCAATGATGTGGCACAAATTTAGTGTGGGAGCACTGTGTATTTATTGTGCTCTGTGGCTCATTCAGGAACCAAAATTACAAGCTGCTGAATGAGGATGGAACAGCAAACAGGATTTTTAGATTCCATCTAAAGGATGGACCTGGAAAGAGAGAAGATGAGTGAGGTGCAGGTGGGTTTGGATCACTTTTGCATCCTAAATTTTACTGACCATAGAAAAGAGAAAAAAGAGACTGAACAAATTGATTAAAAGACACTCAAATCCTGTTGGGTATTGACAGAGCAGTTTGTTCTCCCAGAGTCCCTAATTCCCAGGTAAGCCATCCTGCCATCACATCACAGCATTTCCCTGTGCCTACCAACATGCCAGCTGAAGAATTCTAGCCAGGTTTTCCCAGATGTAGTGATAGTGCACTTGGCAGCCAAGTAATGGAAAGGGCTATTTTGGCCTTAAAATTTCCCCTAGTTCTGCACTCATTGATAGTATTGATATCACCAGGCCTTAAACTCTTCTTTCTTTAAGAGACTTCTTTCTTTAAGTGACTGCTGTAGTGGAGTGGAGGAAGAAACAAATAAGATCTGACCTGAGGCTCAAGCTCTTTTCTTCTAACAAGTCCCAATCAATGTAAAATACCATGGGTTTTCTGATTGTACTAGTTTGAAAACAAACCAGTGGGAGGCACCAAGTCAGAATAACAATTTAATGGGGAAGTTTAAAGAAAAGGAAAGAAAAAAACAACTAAAAGAAAACACTGGTTCAAACTGACAGAGTCAAGATACAACCTGAGTCCCTGTTAGGCAGGGTGGTGGTAGCAGTCTGCTAGAATTATGGCTGCAGTCCTCTGAAGCGGTGATCCTGTAGAAAAGGGTCTGCTCTTCCTCAGAAGGTCCGGTGGCTGTGTAGCTCCTGTCCTCTGGAAATCCAGTGGAAAGGTCCCCTCTCTGGTTTTCAACCTCAGCTTATATCCACGCTGGGATGCTTGGTTCCTCCCTCTGGGTGGAGCATCTCACAATGGGGTAATGAGTCATAAGGCCAGGTGTTGATTGGGCTCATTAACAGATGATAGTCCAGAGGGAGTTATCTATGAGTCATGCGGCAGGACAATGATGGGCAATTAACAGAGAGATAGTCTGGGGGGAGGAGGCAAGGAAACACTGCCCCACCTGATTTCAACGGCTGATGGGGATGGTAATAGAATACACTGCAACCCAGGACATTATCCACCCCTTATTCCATTACCATCTACATCATCCCAAATCAATACCTTCTTTAAACTCTACACATACATATGTGTGTATATATATATATATATATATACACACACAATGAAACCCTACGCACCGTTCTCACCTAAGATTAGGTCTCCTTGCGGTACACAATGGGTTTCCCCATCTTTTTGCATTACCCACCAAGTGCAACCAGGTCCTTGAGCAAAGACAATCCCACGGATGGGTTTGCCTTTGCCTGAGGTGGGATTGATCCAAACAGTCTTTCCTAAAATACCCCTCAGGTGTACCGCAGGGACTCCATCTCCATCCACTGTGTGCAAGGGTTCAGACTCGGCGGGACCAGCTCGATTGATGGACCCTCGGGTATTGACCATCCAGGTGGCCTTTGCTAAGTTCACTTCCCAATTTTTGAAGGTCCCCCCACCAAGTGCCTTTAGGGTGGTTTTAAGTAGTCCATTGCAGCGTTCAACTTTTCCGGCAGCTGGTGCATGATAAGGAATATGATATATCCATTCAATACCGTGTTCTCTGGCCCAGGTGTTGATGAGGCTGTTCTTAAAATGAGTCCCATTGTCCGACTCGATCCTGTCAGGGGTGCCATGTCTCCACAGGACTTGCTTTTCCAGGCCCAGGATGGTGTTCCGGGCTGTAGCATGAGGCACAGGGTAGGTCTCCAGCCATCCAGTTGTCGCTTCAACCATGGTCAACACGTAGCGCTTGCCTTGGCGGGTTTGGGGAAGGGTGATGTAATCAACCTGCCAGGCTTCCCCATACCTGTACTTTGACCATCGTCCACCGTACCACAGAGGCTTCACCCGCTTGGCCTGTTTGATTGCAGCACAGGTCTCACAACTGTGGATGACCTGTGAGATGCTGTCCATGGAAAGGTCCACCCCTCGGTCACGGGCCCATCGGTATGTTGCATCTCTCCCCTGATGACCAGAGGCATCATGGGCCCAACGAGCTAGGAATAATTCTCCCTTGTGCTGCCAGTCCAGATCCACCTGAGATACTTTCACCTTAGCAGCTCGGTCCACCTGCTCGTTGTTGCGATGCTCTTCATTAGCCCGACTCTTGGGTACGTGCGCATCCACGTGTCGAACCTTCACGGTCAGCTTCTCTACTCGGGTGGCGATGTCCTGCCAAATCTCAGCGGCCCAGATGGGTTTCCCTCTGCGCTGCCAGTTGGCCTTTCTCCAGCGATCCAGCCATCCCCACAGAGCATTAGCTACCATCCACGAGTCGGTGTAGAGATAGAGCCTCGGCCACTTCTCTCGTTCAGCAATATCCAAAGCCAGCTGGACGGCTTTAAGCTCTGCAACCTGACTCGATCCACCTTGTCCCTCGGTAGCTTGTGCAACTCGTCGTGTGGGGCTCCATACTGCAGCTTTCCACTTTCGGTTAGCGCCTACAATTCGGCAGGAACCATCAGTGAAGAGGGCATAACGTCTTTCAGTCTCCGGTAGCTCATTATATGGTGGGGCTTCCTCAGCACGAGTCACTTGCTCTTCCTCTTCTTCAGAAGATAATCCAAAAGTCTCACCTTCAGGCCAGTTTGTTATAATTTCTAGAATCCCAGGGCGATTCGGGTTTCCAATACGGGCACGCTGTGTGATGAGGGCGATCCATTTGCTCCATGTGGTGTCGGTGGCGTGATGCGTGGAAGGAACCTTTCCCTTGAACATCCAACCCAGCACCGGTAGTCGGGGTGCCAGAAGCAACTGTGCTTCAGTGCCAATTACCTCAGAGGCAGCTTGGACTCCTTCATAGGCTGCCAAGATTTCCTTCTCTGTGGGAGTGTAGTTGGCTTCAGACCCTCTGTAGCTTCGGCTCCAGAATCCCAGTGGTCGGCCACGAGTCTCACCAGGCACCTTCTGCCAGAGGCTCCAGGACAGACCATTGTTCCCGGCTGCAGAGTAGAGCACGTTCTTCACCTCTGGTCCTGTCCTGACTGGGCCAAGGGCTACCGCATGAGCGATTTCCTGCTTGATCTGGGCGAAGGCTTGCTGCTGTTCAGGGCCCCAGTGGAAATCGTTCTTCTTGCGGGTAACCAGGTAGAGAGGACTCACGATCTGGCTGTACTCGGGAATGTGCATCCTCCAGAAACCTATGGCGCCTAGGAAAGCTTGTGTTTCCTTCTTGTTGGTCGGTGGAGACATCGCAGTGATCTTATTGATGACCTCAGTGGGAATCTGACGCCGTCCATCTTGCCACTTTACTCCCAGGAACTGGATCTCTTGAGCAGGTCCCTTGACTTTGCTCCTTTTGATGGCAAAGCCAGCTTCCAGGAGAATCTGGATGATTTTCTCTCCTTTCTCAAACACTTCCTTTGCTGTGTTTCCCCACACAATGATGTCATCGATGTATTGCAGATGTTCTGGAGCCTCACCCTTTTCCAATGCAGTCTGGATCAGTCCGTGGCAAATGGTGGGACTGTGCTTCCACCCCTGGGGCAGTCGATTCCAGGTGTATTGCACACCCTTCCAGGTAAAAGCAAACTGGGGCCTGCATTCTGCTGCCAAAGGAATGGAGAAGAAGGCATTGGCAATGTCAATAGTAGAGTACCACTTCGCTGCTTTGGACTCCAGCTCGTACTGAAGTTCCAACATGTCCGGCACAGCGGCGCTCAATGGTGGCGTGACCTCATTCAGGCCACGGTAATCCACCGTCAGCCTCCATTCTCCACTGGACTTACGCACTGGCCATATAGGGCTGTTGAAAGGTGAATGGGCCTTGCTGACCACCCCTTGGCTCTCCAGTTTGCGAATCATCTCATGGATGGGAACCACAGAGTCTCTGTCGGTGCGGTATTGCCGACGGTGCACTGTTGCTGTGGCGATTGGCACCTGTTGTTCTTCAACTCTCAGCAGTCCCACAGCAGAGGGGTCATCTGAGAGGCCAGGCAGTGTACTCAGTTGTCTGATATCTTCTGTCTCCACAGCGGCTATCCCAAAAGCCCAACGATGTCCTTTTGGGTCCTTGAAATACCCATTTCTGAGATAGTCTATGCCGAGAATGCACGGGGCCTCCGGGCCAGTCACGATGGGGTGTTTCTGCCACTCATTCCCAGTTAAACTCACTTCAGCTTCCAGTACAGTCAGCTGCTGGGATCCTCCTGTCACTCCGGAAATAGAAATGGGTTCTGCTCCCACATACCTTGATGGCATCAGAGTACATTGAGCACCGGTGTCAACCAAAGCCGTGTATTTTTGTGGGTCAGATGTGCCAGGCCATCGGACCCACACAGTCCAAAAGACCCGATTCTCCCTTTCCTCTACCTGGCTAGAGGCAGGGCCCCTCTATTCCTGGTCATGTTGCATGTTGCTCCCTTCCGGTGAATACGTTCCTGAGGTCCCTTCAAGAGGATCGGTCATATTATCATTCCGGTACCGTCTGGAGTTCTGTGTGCGAGAGACCGGAGCAATATTGACTCTAGATGCGCTTCTTGTGGTAGTTGTCCCTCTTTTTAGTTCACGTACCCGAGCTGCTAAGGAGGAGGTGGGTTTTCCATCCCACTTACTCATGTCTTCTCCATGTTCCTGAAGGAAAAAACCAGAGGTTACCTCGTGGGGTGTATCCTCTCTCCCTGGTTGGGGGACGCCGGCTCCTAATGGCAGAGACTCTTGTTGGTTCTGGCGAGATCGGGTAAATCTCTTCCTTAAGTTCCTTTTTCAGTTTCTGATGGCCTTCTTCAATCAAGCTCCGGACTTGCTCAGCCAAAAGACTTGTTTCCACGGATGAGACATGGGTGCGAAACGGGGCTGTGACGGTGTCCTCGTAAATCCTCAGCTTGTTCACCAAGACGCCCACCCTGTCCTCGCCTTCCCTCCATTGCAGCGTTGCCAGGTAACGGGAGTATATCTCTGGTCCAAGGCGTGCGAACCTCAACCACATCTGTGACGTGCACTGGACACCATCTGGGCTCTTAGGAAATCTCTCGTCTTCTGAGAAAATGATCTCCAGCACAGCCAATTCCCTCAGGCACCGGATACCTTGTTCCATTGTGCTCCATTTCCCTTGGTGCACCTGGAGGTCTTCTTTACAAAGGTACCTGTCCCTTACACTTGTAAGCAGTCGCCGCCAGAGGCTGAGAGCTTCTTGGGTTCTCCCGATCCCCTGGTCAATGACCACATCCCGGGACAGAGATCCCAGCTGCCTGGCCTCACTTCCGTCCAGAATGGTGTCATTGGCTGCAGCGTCCCAGATGCGGAGCAGCCAGGTCAGGATAGACTCGTTTGTCTGGCGGGTGAATTCCCTCCGCAGGTCACGCAGCTCACCCAGGGATAGCGACCGAGTGATGATCTCTGGCTCTGCCTCTTCTGCTGGGTGCGAAGGTCCTGCTGCATCCTCGTCAGTCACAATGCGGGCTGATTTGCTTTTTGATTTCTTCTTCTGAACGGGGGCAACTGCAATTGGTTTAGGCTGTTCTGGTTCGGTGACGGTTTGCATGGGGACACTGAGAGTGCTTTTGGTTCCCTTCTCCTCGGTGTCAGTCTGCGTGGACATGGACGCTGTTGTCTTGCATCTGGGTCCTTTCTCCTCGGTGTCAGTCTGCGTAGACATGGACGCTGTTGCTTTGCATTTGGTTTCTTTCTCCTCTGTGTCAGTCTGCGTAGACATGGACGCTGTTGCTTTGCATTTGGTTCCCTTCTCCTCGGTGTCAGTCTGCGTAGACATGGACGCCGTTGTCTTGCATCTGAGTTCTTTCTCCTCGGTGACAGTCTGAGTAGACATGGACGCTGTTGCTTTGCATTTGGTTCCTTTCTCCTCTGTGTCAGTCTGCGTAGGCATGATGTTTGTTGCTCTGCTCTTTTTCCCTCCCTCATCCTGAGGATGCTGTGCCATGGCTCTGATCCTAAGCATGGTGTACATGGTGCAGGCTGTACAGAGAAGACAAAGCAGAACTGACAGCAAGTTTATGCCGTCTTTGACATCCAGAGGGAATTCAATATTTTCAAAAACTGCTGTGCCTGGCCTGAAAGGCTGGAAGAAACCACTCTCTACTCCTCCCACCAGGGGTTGGGTGCGATTGTTGAGGAGATCCCAGACATAGGAGCCCAGACTAGGACAGCCAAACAAAACTGAGTATATACTCCGAATGGTATTCATCGCCTCGCAGGTTATCATGCTGTAGACATAATAAACCATTAAAGCAATTCTCATACCATTCCCTGGTTTTAACAGGAGTAATACTACAGGCAGGTAGTTCCCCATGTGAGGAAAAATATAGAGAGCAAGATACAGTACCCACGTAGACAAGCTGAGCACCATGGTGAATAGGTTTCTGTTAACACAAAATTGTAATTCTGACTTTCTCTCAGAGCTGCCCCACATTGGGCGCCAAATTATGTACTAGTTTGAAAACAAACCAGTGGGAGGCACCAAGTCAGAATAACAATTTAATGGGGAAGTTTAAAGAAAAGGAAAGAAAAAAACAACTAAAAGAAAACACTGGTTCAAACTGACAGAGTCAAGATACAACCTGAGTCCCTGTTAGGCAGGGTGGTGGTAGCAGTCTGCTAGAATTATGGCTGCAGTCCTCTGAAGCGGTGATCCTGTAGAAAAGGGTCTGCTCTTCCTCAGAAGGTCCGGTGGCTGTGTAGCTCCTGTCCTCTGGAAATCCAGTGGAAAGGTCCCCTCTCTGGTTTTCAACCTCAGCTTATATCCACGCTGGGATGCTTGGTTCCTCCCTCTGGGTGGAGCATCTCACAATGGGGTAATGAGTCATAAGGCCAGGTGTTGATTGGGCTCATTAACAGATGATAGTCCAGAGGGAGTTATCTATGAGTCATGCGGCAGGACAATGATGGGCAATTAACAGAGAGATAGTCTGGGGGGAGGAGGCAAGGAAACACTGCCCCACCTGATTTCAACGGCTGATGGGGATGGTAATAGAATACACTGCAACCCAGGACACTGATTTTTCCACTACTTTACCTTTCCTCCTCACATGCAGTTTTCTCTTTCCTCCCTCCCTTTCCATCCCTCTTGACTCCTTTCTTCTTCCTTTTCATATTTCTCTTCAGGCTTTTCTTTCCATTGCCTGTTTCACCCCACTGCACTTCTGCCCTGCAACCTCAAACAACCCAAACCCTCAAAGAAGTCCCTAATCCTCTCCTAATCTGAGGCATAAAACAATTAGCTGAAAATTAATATTTTTGCTGCTCTGTGCTGGCACAGTAACAGGGAAACCTCCATCTCTGCCCTGCTGGGGGAGCAGCCACTACAGTGCAGCCACTTTGGAGAAGCGTCAGATTTATGGATTAGCTGCTGCAAAATGCAGGGTGGATGAAAAGCTCTGCTGGGAGGTGGGGAAACAAGAGGCAATCTGCCTTCTCAGCTGGGTTCAAGGTTGCTCTTTGCTTTTTGAGATCTGCCACACTGTCAGGCCAAAAGGGCTCAATGCAATCCTTGGTCCAGGTGCTGCCTCCATCCACACTCCAGGTAGATAAAGGTGAGCAAGGCTGTTACTCGGAGCACAGCCAAAAGAGGTTGTTGTGCTTATTTTACATCCTTTAGCACTTGGAAGTGGAGTGGTGGGGCTCAGAGATGGCTCAAGGAGTCTCAGCTGGGACAGGGGGTGTGTGGGGTGACCACTGCTCCCAGCCAGGCACAGGCACTGCAGAATCCCAATATTCCTGCAGAAAAGGCTTGAGATGAAACGGCTCCATGTGAAAGGCTCAGTGACCCACCTGGAGTTTTGGCTAAGACCAAGGGGGGAAGAGATGCATTCACTCAGTTCAAAACCACTTTTTCAGGAGGAGATGGGAAACTTACAGAAACCAAAGCATGAACTTAAACAGTGCATTCCCTTAAAAACAGAAACACAGTCTTTATAAAGCTTGTATCCCCTCTGTAGAGTTTTTCCTTACTGCTACATATTGACTCATTAACAAATTAACATGTTTTGATTCCACTGTGAAAGTCTTGAGATAATTGTTACAGCTATGGTCCCGGGGCTGAAGAACTGTGCTTCTAAAACGCTTTTATAGACTACAAATTGGATGCTTTTCATACAGGTTATCTAATTTTAATTACAATTTCCCCTATGGCAAGTCTTTCTTTGCTTTGAAGTTGTTAGGGTTTTGTCATCCTTGGGGAGTGAGCAGTTTCAGATTATCGTCATGTCAGATTTTATGTCCATGGAAACACTTTTTCAACAGTTCTTTTACGTGAAGCAAGCTTTCATCTGTGAGAGGTTTATTGGTCTGAAAGGTATGACAAGCAACTTAAGTGTAAGTGATGTCCTACTTGTAATGTGAAAAAAAAAATCTAAGCGTATACATTAGCCACTAAAATAAACAGCAATTACTGTCCCCACAGAGATAATTGCAGAATGTAAAAATAAGACATTATTTTCAATTCAGTATTTTTTCTCAAATAAACATTTGCCACTTTCAAGCAATATTTTGTCTGCCTGAGTCATGAGTGTCTGAGAAGAAGGGAAGGGGAAGCGAAGAAATACCGAAATGAGGAGATCATCTCTCAGAAAACGAGCCAGTCAAGGTTTAACATCTGTCCACCAAGCCCTGACAAGGCACCTCTGAGCACCAGCATGGGTTTTGACCACCAGGCTGCTGCCGGGTGCATTTCACATGACTGATTGCACAACACTCAGCGTGCTGCTTTCATCAGGAGCAGATATGGTCCCTCCCTCTGCTGCATTAGATGCCTGCCGCCCATCTATAACATGTAATCTCTTGCTCTTTATTGCCAAAATGTTTATTGATGCTTGCCAAAGCCAAGGAAAAGAAGGATTTAACACATAAGGATCTCCTTATAAAGGGCTTATTTGCTTGTGTTTGGAGCCTTGGGCACTATGTCCAAGGGACAAGATGCTGAATTCTAAGCGTATCAGCCAGGTCTGTGTCAGTGATTTTTTTTTGACAGAATTTTCTTGATGAAGCTGTCTGGGTTTGCAGAGCCAATGGCAGTGCTGGCATTACAAGGTTCTGCATCCCGAGTTTGATGGGCTGCCAGCACATTTACTGCTGTAATGCTCTCACAACTGCAATAAAACAACCAGCAAATCAAGGATGCTTAAACCATCTGAGTATTCAGACCTTTAGCCTGCATAGTTTTAAGGCAGTAAGAGATACAAGAGCAAATAGCTAATGAAAATAAACAAACGAGCACAAAGCTTGAGGAGTTTGCTGGGGAACATGAAGACAAAGTGTGTGGGGGAGTGGAAGATGTGTGCAGGTTCTTCTCTCATCTTTGACATTCCTGAGCTAACACACAACAATCAGCCCAAGCTGAATCCAGAAGTGACTAGGAGAAAAAAGTTCTGGAGGATCATTGCTCACATACAAATGTAATTGCCACTGGAATAATCTTCTTTGGGGGATTTCTAATGGTGTAAGATTATATGAAAATTTCAGGTTTTGTTCTTCACCCCCAAAACCCTTTCTTCATCCAAGAGATCTTGGATCCTGTTCACTGGAATTAAGTCAGGCATTTTCAATTGAAGAAGATCAGAGGAATTAGCCTGAGTTGATTGAAATCCCTCTTAAATTTATGTAGTCCTTTACAATAATTTGAATTCAGGTTGCAGCTTCAGTTACCTAAGTTTTTCAGGGAAAAAAATGATGGGTTTTGCTGTCATGAACAGGATCTATTTTCTTGAAATTATGGACATTGTTCAGAGGATTGCAAAGTAAGAAGATCTCCTATGAACAACAACATCAACAACAACAAATGTTTGACTAAAATAAATAAATGTAGTTGCTATTTTCTGGTCTTTCTCATCTGACACTATTTTAGGTAACTGCTGACATTAAAAGAGCTATTCTAGATTTATTTCTGGAGCTCAGTTTGAAGCTGATTTCTGATTTTTAACAGTAAAAGAAGTCATACAGAAGACATAGTTCTTCATGACCACCAATGATTCAAGGGATTCCCTAATTTTCACAAAGGCAAATTGGAAGAATAAGTCTTGGAGCTGCAAGTGGAGTCACTAGAAAAACAGGTTCAGTTACTTAGGGCTAAATCAGTGTAAAAGGGTGTCAAATCTGTGAGAATTTGGGGTGGTCAAAGTGCCTCAGTTCTTTCCAATGAGTGTTACTTGCCTTTCACCAGCTGGTTCAGGTGTCACAAGAGCTGGTTTCCCTCTAAAAACTGTCTGGGAGAAGGTCTGACAGAGCCTGATGAGCGCTTCCAAAGGGAGATTAACGCTTTCAAACATCAAAGTAGAGCTCCCTGTTGAACTATGTGAGGATATCAGACTTTTCATGACAAGGATTTAAATGACACAGGTTCTTCACAGGTTTGACCACAGTGTCCTCCTCTTAACCCTTTCCTCTGAGCAGGCTGTTCCAACCAGGGAGAAATCCACCTAATTTTGAGCTGCAGGAAGCTCAAACCTGCAGTTGTTTCCCTGTACCTTTCCCAGGGCAGACCTGCAGCCCTCTGGGGACACTCCTGGTCCCTTGGCCTCCAAAGGGAGGAATGTGACAGACCCCCCATTTACAGCTTTCTGGAGCCACTCCCAGCATCCTGCTTCTCCCCAAAGTAGGGACATGATGGTTTTCCAGGGAATCTCAGCGTCTGCTTCCTCAGAGAGGTCTCTGACAGATAAGCTGGTACTAAACACTCCTAATTATAAACCCAATTAACTGTATCCATACATGACCCACAACTGTGTGAAAAACACATAGCAGCCAAAAAACCCAAACATCTGACCATCCATTGTCATCTCCAATGACACTTGTGTCCTGGACTTCAGTCCCCTCTGCTCACTGCCACTGAAGTAAAGAGGAGGAAAAAAAATCCTGTAAAGTCAATCTTCCCTGCATTTGTTCATTAAAATATGGTCAGCCTACATGAGAGTTTTATTTGGAACAAAAGGACTGTTAGAGAATTAGTCACAGCCTGGGAGGCAGGAGAGGGCATTGTTTTACGGAGACAAGAAAGGCTTTGGGAAGCAGATGATTCTAATTTACCTTCTTGACTTTATTCAGCCACTTTCAAATAGATTTCTCTTCATGTGGACTGCAGTGTTTATAGCTGTAAAGAGGAGGAAGGCTCTCTTTTAACCCCTGCAAAAGAACAAGGCTAAGAAATAAATCCTGCAGAATTCCTTTTCTTGCTCCATTAGCAAAGATTTCAGCTCAGGTGACCTTCTCCAGGGAACACCAAATAACATCAAAAATTCCCTGTGAAACCTAAGTGGGGTATTCTTGCACTTAGAATAAAATGAAAAGATCTGTTTTAAAATTAAATTCTTCTAATTTAGGTATTTAATTGAACTACACTATTAAAATTACTCAACTTAAAACATTCATGTATGAAAATATTTTAATTTACTTCTATTTATAGGTTTATGTTCTGTTCTAAGATGCAAAATTTTAGAGGACAGAGTTTGAACTTTTCAGGCTATTTGGAGTGGGATTTTGCTTAACGTATCTCGGAAAGATTTCAGGGTAGGGAAATCAGTTTTTGACCAGTCCTAGTTAAAAAAGACCTTTTGAGAAACATCCAGGACTGAATTTATAGCTTAAAATTCATCTCTGAAGGGGGCAGTGGAAAAAAAAAAAAAATCACCTTTTATTCTTTCATTAATTAAAATAATGATATAAAACCTTTCTGTATTTACATATATATATATGTATTGAATGTACATTTTCCTTGACTTCTTAGTTTCCTTAGTTTCTTTTTGTTTCCTTGGATCCTAACTTGAAAGAAAATGGTAAAAGAGAAACTCACTGAATTGTGACCTCTCATAATCTCACTTTTTAAAAGAGGAAAGCTGAACAAGCAGAAGAAAAGGTGTTTCACTCAGTGTTTTCAAAGCTTTGTTTTGGCAGCCTCCTGTAAAACTCAGGTGCCTGAAGAAATGTTTGAATAAGAGAGACCTTTGCTGAGAAGCACCAGTTACATTGAAGTTGTTCTTTGCCTACCAAAACATTTTATGCAGACGTGTAAGACCTTCCCAGAGATAAATCCCACACCTTTCATTTTCATAAGTTAAAAAAAATAAATTACTTAAGTAAATCTTTCTACTTTAAAAGTTCATAGAAGGATGAAAAGGCAAAAAACCAATTTGTGAGGCCTGTTCTCCTTAGTGCACATGTAAATAGATTTCTCTCTCCCCCACAGAAACACATCCCTCATGCAACACATATTTGGATTGGCTCTGTCCTTCATCCATTTCCAATCACAAAAGCCACCACTCCTCCCAATAACGATCAAAGGCATGAATGCAGCAACTCTAACAATTGCTGCCATGGAGAAACAATTTAATGAAAACATGTGAATATATTTTTAGAGCCTCATAATACAACTTCTCAACTGGAAATGAGGGGAAAATGCGTCTCATGACCATGGGTTTGATCAAGCCCACCAAAAAATGCTCTGCAGAGCATAATTTGAGAACCATTGTATCATACTTGAATCCACTAGAAACCAGCTAACCAAATGTAAGAAATTAAGGCAAGTCAATTTAGAAGGGCAAAAATATCACTCCTTGTTAGTGTAATACTGATAGACCACTCAGTGATGAGCTAAATAAGCACACACACAATCACTTTAGTTTCCAGTAATGTCATTCAAATTAGATTGTTCAGGGGATGCTCTAAACCAGTGCTGAAGTATTGGCCTGTGCTGCTGCTTTTGAAATGACTGGAGAAACAGATGAATGTAGTTCACAATATTTTTTCTAAAGATTTAGGGAGAAGACTGAGCCACCCTTTTTAAAATTTTTTTTGTCATTTGGAAATGAAGAGCAATTATACATTTTGCTGAGTTTTTGCCGATTTACCTGTGACCCACCTCAGTTATGCTTGAACCGTTCTTAATCAAACCTGAGAGAAGGTCAGATAAATAGTAATTTAAATTCCTCCAGTTTTTGTGAAAACAGTTGGGTAGGTACAGAAGAGAGGCCTCTGCAAATACCCAAGCCCGACAAAAGGAAAAGCTTCATTTGGAGCTTCCCTTTTACAGATACAAAATTAAATCAATCATGAAATATGAACCCAGAAAAGAAAATCTTTGTTAGTCCTGGTGCTCATGCCATATCTTGTCTTTTTCTTCCATTTTCTCCCAGTTTTATGCCTTGGCTATTGTGATGATTCCTTGTCCCCAGTGCCTTCAGTGGGTGTCTGCAGGAGACATGGGAAGCCAGAAGGGAGACCTGCCCTTTATCCTTGGTTGTGATAAAGGGGGCTGTGATAAGAGTCCTCAAAACTGTGCCTCAAAGTAGCAAAACCGCAGGAATTTTAATTTATACTGCAGTATAAACTCCATCAGCTCTGTTCCTGCCATGAGCTGCCACATCCCATGGCTCTCCCAGTTGTAAACTCAGCGCTTCGGTTTGGTCTGGGAATTATTTGAAGTTGGTGTAATTGCTACTGCTGCGATCCTGAACCCAAACATTTCACATGCACATTCTCCCCCAAAGGAAGCATTGCTGGGATTTTTACACTACATCACTTCAGCTGTTTCAAAACCACAAAATCCTTCATTTAAAATTGAAATCTACATATCACTGCAGACTGCTTTTTGAGCAATATTAACACCTAGTGGCTTGCCCTTTCCGTACTGTATGGGCTTGGTGACCTCCGATCTGCACATGCCAAGGAAGGCCCTTCTGACATCAAAACATTACTCAAGAAAATTCCTTTCAACAGCAGGTACTTTACTGACCTAGATTAAGTTGCTTGAGACGTCAAAGGCCTGAAAAAAAAAAGAAGCTAAAATTGGCCTAAATGACTTCAGGCATAAAATCTGACCAAAGGAATTATGTCAGATGCTATAAACAGAGAGGAAAGCATGTAGGGAATATGAGGGATCAAAGGGAAAATCAAGTTAGTGTGATTTTTTTTGTTTTCTTCCAACTAAAATAGATGCTCCTACTTGTTCTGATGTGGAAGGAAGCAACGGCTGTTGGCTGCCACACAGCTGACTACAGAATGCTTTTATGAATGTTTTAAGAAGGAAAATCAAAAATGTGTTGACTGGAACACTCCATGCAATTCTGGGCTTCATTTAAACTCCCGAGTCTCCCAGTAACAGGAATTACAAATTTACTCAGGCTCTGCAGGGCTTTTTTGAAAGCAAGCCTTTGCCCAGCAGAGTCTCTGTGGAAAAGCATGTGAGCAAATCCCAGTGAGGTGCAAGGGAAGGGGCTGACCTGGCCCACACCCCCAGCCCATGTGCTGTCATGGGGGGATAGTTGCTATGCTTCCAAAATTCCCTCTTGTCTTCATATCGTAGGTAAGGAGGGCACAAGGATCAGTAAAGGGCAAATATCTGTCAAAAGAGAAACTGGTCCAATGCCTTGCGCTTTCAGTCTTGACTTCATATGTTCACAGCCATGCAGTTTTTAAGGAAAACCTTCCTTACTGAACTCCATGCTGGTTTTGACCTCAAAACCCTACATCTATTCCAGCACCAAAAGCAGTGTCATGACGTTAACAGGCATTGAGCAGCTGAAGCACATTATCCCCTTCAAAGCACCCTGGCCATGCTCTCTGCCTGCTCTCAACAGCCTGGGCTTCAGTGGGCAGGTGTCAAATCCAATCCCTTCGCTCGGACAGGGAGGGACCTTCCTGTCCCACAGATCCACATCCAGGCACTTGAGCAAGGTCACATTTGCTCCATCCTCCTGTGGTCAGAGGCTGCAGCAGCACGGACACATCTGGGCTCCGAGTCCAGACAGTTCATTTTGAGACAGCCTGGACAACCGTGGAGCAGCATTTGCCTGGCACCTCTGCCAGGAATCCAGTCAAGCCAAACCCTGGAACAGGTCCAGCTAATAAATGATAGAACTCTTAGAAAGTGTAAAAACACACGACTTTCTGAAGTGTGTTGTAAAGTTCATTTCTTGGGTGTATTTGGCCAACAGTGCCAGTGCCTGCAGTTTCCCCAAATGGGCACTTTAACATAGCTTTGGAAAATAAGATTTTTAATTGGTTATTCATCATGAAAATGTTACAGTGAGCTAAGAGTGCCCCACAAGATGGATACTTAGAAACCCGGTTATTTTTGTAATGGACATAAATAATCCACTTGACAGTACCCTGGAAACCACTCCCAGCTTGGTTTGCTGGCTCTCCAAGTCTTGCCACCAGAGGATACAGAGACTGAACAGGAAAACAATGAAACTGTGCATGTCCTAGAAAAAAAGGAGCATCACTCTTTCTAAAATGCAAACCTTCAGAAATCGTAGAGAGGAAAGCAGAAAAATCAAATAGAATATTAGCTATTGCATGAAACCAGGGCTCCTTGATTAAATTTGAATACTGGAGGCCCTTTTATCAGTGGAGACCCCTTTGTCCATGAGTTTTGTAAAGTTTCTAGCTGGAAATGAGGAGCTCTTGGAGCTCTGGTTGGTACAAGCCTGTACTCAGCCAGGACAAGTGAGTGAGCCGTGAACCAGCACAACATTGTTGGCTACAGAGGCAATGTCAGGAGCAGAAAGCAAAAATGTGACTCCTTCCAGTTCTGTTGGCACTTTTAGAAAGTTTACAAAGCACAGAGAATGGAAGCACCTCTACATTGAATTCTGACTAACAGTATCTGTAGATCTTTATACGCCCTAAAACCCCTCAAATGTGAATGCAAGCAGCATCACACGCTTCTTTAGGGATGATGGATTTAAAGTGATTGCACAGGTACAGTGACACCAGGGCAGGGCTCATCAGAGCTGTGCCTTGGATCCCTGAATTCACCATTACAACAGCAAGGCACAAACCTCAGCCCGAGGAGCAATAGGATTCCTGCTTTTCAGTTTCCAGTTGCTGAGCTCATTTCTGACTCTTGCAGAGTCACAGTGCTGTTCCCATTAAAAAGAAAACAAATGGATTCACTTAAATTGAAATATAAAATCCTTCCCTTGACATTGTTGCTTGCGCTGCCCTCTTAGACTGAATTATATCCCAGTCTCCTGTCAGTCCTTAAGGAAGTGCTTAAAGCCTGAGTCTGCGTAACACCCACTGTGAGGAAGGGGTCACCCAAACTCCTATCTCCTACTGCTCAATTTAGTTAAGAAAAAAAAGCCTGTGCTCATATTCCAACACATGTTTCTGCTTTTAGATCTCTGGGAACTTTACGTGTAGGTTTTTTTTTTTCCATCTGTTCTCAGAGCAAATGTCAGTGCATTCAAAGTCCAGCGAGGTCCTTATGACCGCAAAGAAACCCCAGACCTGCATGTGGGGGCACAGTGCTGGGAGCTGGGGCTGGGCAGGGCTGCCCCAGAGCCACTGCCCTGGCTCCACTCCTGCAGGGCCAGGGCTAATTCCAGCTGATGTTGCTGGCTTAGCTCCCGGCTCTACTGACACAGTCCAAATTTTGGACACAGGTGATAACTACCCAGACAGTGACAGGAAGATTATGCCAGGCAGTTTCCTCTGTGGAGACCCCAAGGGGTGGCCTGCAGCCTTGGCACGTGCCAGAAAAGCCGCAGGGAAAGCTCCTGCCCAGCCTTCACTGCAGGCAGTTCCCATCCTGAGGTGCTGCTGCTCTCACCCGCATCCGCCTCACCAGCACGCTCAGCATCCACACCAGATGAGAGCAGAAGGTTTTCTCCTGCGTAGTTTCAATACTCAGATGTGTGTATTTGTGTAAAATAACAATTTGTTTAGTTCTACCCTTACAAAAACTGTGACACAGGAGAAGATATTGCTGCCTGTTGATGCTGCAGACCAATATGGTCTCAATTTTTCCTATCATTTTCTTTTATTCACCTGCTGTCTGGGACCTGCCTCTGGGGTGGGAACAATCTTTTTTCTTTATGTTGTCCAGCTCTCTCAAAGAGTTTCTAAATGTTATAATGAATAAATGATCCAGATTAATTAATTTGGAATCTAGACCTCTTCATGAGCCAGAGCATCCCTGAGATGGGCTGATTTTTTTGTTGCTGATGAGTGACAGAGATGGGCAAGCTGCTTCAGAAGCTGTTACACTCTGCTGGCACTGAAACCATGTATAATTTAGGGCTATCTAAAGCCTCTCTATTCAGTTTCCATCTACTTCTGCCCCAAGCGCGGACACAGCTTTTTAAAATGGACATGAAAACATTTGCAGCTGCTTCATCTGAAGCAACAGCCAGTGCTCTTTGTGTCACTGAAATGGCATAAACCCAATATAAACAGGAATAGGAAAATACTTTCGAGTATTCTGTATTTTACAGCTACCATTAAAATTCATGAAAATGAAATCTAAGAGTTCCAGAAGCAAATCAGCACTAAAGTGCTTAGAAACGACACCTTAAAAAATTAAAATACTCAAAGCACATGAGAAAATAAGTTTTTCAAAGGAGACTTAATGAACTCTGACAGTTATTTGTATAATGTTTGTTATGTGGCATCACTAAGATTTTTCTACTGGTGAAGGTTAGATGAAAGTGTTTTGACAGCTCTCACTAGAGGGATGATATTTAATATAGAACAGTTTGCAAAACAGTATCAGGACCTGGGAATACCTTTTTGGTTAGTCATGGTGACCTCCAGCCCTGTGAAGGAAAAAAAAAAATCCTGAATTCTGTAATCTCTGGTTTTAGCAGCTCATCTCACAAAGGAAAAAGAACCTGAGATTTTTAAGTACCTCTTTAAGGCAAAATGGTGTGGCCAAACATGAATTTTCACAGCTTACATGCACTGAGGTCTTGAAAATGAGAAAGCCCAAAACAGGAACTGAACAGGTTGGCTTTTCAGAGGAGAATAATTAGCAAAATAGAAAAACCTCTGAAATTTGGGAGGGCTCAAACCTGAAGTCTCATCCTCAGCCCTGCACAGCAAAAGAACGCAGAGCACAGGTGGTGTCACCCAAACTCCAGCTATGGAGATCAGGGCTCTTCAAGCTCATTTTCACCCCTCCTGGAGAGCTTCAATAAAGCTTCAATAGAGCTCAATTCCCAAATAAGAAACCCCAATGGCAATTGCATGGAAAGAAAGCAAAGTGATCATGAGGAAAAGGTGTGGGAAAACAGCGCTGCTGTTCTCTGGTCAAAGGCTCCTTCTGGGAAGGTTCTCCACTCACAAAGATTAGTCCCGCAGCATTTATACAGCTTTCTACCAAGTGTGGGATTTCCTTTACACTCAGAGGAGGCTCCTGTGGGTTTCTCAACAGCCTGAGAGTGATTTTCCTCCTAGGAAGTTTGTCCCTATAGAGCAAAAGAAAGGCCCAGCCACGCAGAGGCTTTAGACATACAGCTCCTATTAATCCAAGTGGGAACTGTTTGTCCACGTTGGTCCCACAGGGAGCACAAGGATGTGTTTGTGTGTTTTGAGGAATCCCATGGAACACAGTGGCAGTTTCAAAACTGTTCTCCTCTGGATTTTTAAAAAAACCCCATCTTTTTCATAAAATCGCTTTGTAACAAAGTCAACATTTTTTTTTTTTCCACCCAAGTAGGCAGCTAAAACTCTAAACAAATTTTAGGTTTCCACATGGAAGAAAAAAACCCTGTATTTCCTGAAGAAAAATTGTGAAAGAAAATTCTTAGAAGAATTCATTGTTAGCTGAAAGAACAGATTTCGGCCAACAAGAAATTTCTGTGATAACCTGCACGTGCAAGCCCCAGCCTTCCACACACTTAATTTTTGCTGCTTCTCAGGCCTTGATGTATGAAAGATTTCCATCTCAGCCTGTGCTGCTGTGACTGTCTGGGGACAGAGGCACAGAAAGGAGCTGAGTCCTCATCTGCTCCTGGTTGCTGGCACCCACTGCTGCTCAGCAGCCTCCATGGGCTCTCCCCAAATTTCATTTTTCACACCCTCCAACAGCTTTAAAGATGACAAGGCACAAGAAAAACACAGTAAGAAAAACAATAGCAATCAAACTTGTGAAAAATCAGGAGGTGACAGTTTAAAAATTATTAATAACTGCAGGCTTGTTTTGTTATAGTTTAGCCTAACCTTACAGAATGTGGGAGAGGGGATTTTTTTGGAGAAGTAAAGGACTAACAACATTTTTAAAAATATATGTATTTGTCATTGGGAGCTACTCTTCAACTTCAAAGCATCTTTAGTCTCTTAAAAGGATTTACATTTGAGCTGAAGGGAATTTAGGTAATGGGCAGCTCTGAGAGACATCCCCTCTAGCAGAGTTTTCACATATCACACAGCAAAGGAAACAATTCCTATTGAGTTTCACAGGATGATTTATCATCTCGCCTCTCCAAGCCTCTCACTGGCTCTTCACCATTCACTGTGCACTTTGTGAAACTGTCTAGAAAATGATAGAACTGACAAATGGTGCCCCTGTCCCGTCTGGAACTCACACCATGCCTGCAGCCCCTTCCAAACAGAAACACAAATGAAGGAATTCCCAGTTTCCCATGAAGTTACATCAGTGCTTTTGGTGCCATTTTCCAAGCACAGGAGCATAAACATGGGGTTTATAGGAACTGGAGGAAAAGATACAGGGATTTTAGGACAAAGGGATGTTCCAAGGAAGGAAACAAACTACTGAAAAGTCTTTTTTTAAAATAGAAATCCAGATATTTTGCTAAAAGGAATGCCTGAGTCAGAGCCCAGACTTCTACCAGCTAAACTACATTTCAACAAGAGCTGAATAGCTCAGCACAGGGATAAGATATTAGAGGGGATCTCAGACCAAAACACAGAGTCAAACTTATCCATTCATTGGAAAGCAAATCTGTAAGACGCAGCTCCCCAGCCTCACATCCAGAGCTGTCATCTTGGCTTGCATCACATAAGTGTTCAACCAGAATGAAACTCCTCATAAGTACCACAAAATCAGGTGGCACCATGTAACAAACCCCAACATCTGCTTTTAGAAACACCACCATGAGGATTTTTTTTTTTATTTAATGGAGAATATTTATCCTTATAGGAAAGGAGGGCCCAAATTCCATTTTAGGCTAGTGGCCAGATGCTGATCTGGTGCAAATTCAGGATGCCTTCACTTCAAAGACCTTACTCCAGGTTACAATCCTGAATATAAAATTAGAATCAGTGTGATTTGCGGTTAATCATTTCACCTCCAAGTGCTTTTGTGGAACGATGTCGTTCTTCTGCCTCAGAGTTTATGGATCAGATAAAAAGTGCTCTAAAAATACATTTCAGAAGATTTACTGCTATGATACATGATTTTCTGCCAACTCTTCTCAGCTGACAGAACTTTCCTTTCAATCTAAGCATAAAATCAGCCAGAGAGAAGTCTCTTAAGTAGAAAATGTTCATTATTTTAGCTAAAACCTAAAGATACGAGTGTACTGACAGTTTTATCCCAATCTTGAAGCCATTTTATTGGTCACTGGGATTTTCTGGCTGGAGCACGAGGGGCTTTTTAAGCACTTTAAGGCTGCTCTGCAGTGGTGTCTCAGTGCCTGCTCCTGTCCCATGGCAAAACCTGAGCAATTTGGGGTGGTTTTTTCTCCCACCCCTACTGCTGGCCACATTTTACATAGGAGGGTAATAACTTCGTTTGAGGTTCTTTAGTGTTTTATGCACCCAGACACAAAGTTTTTAAATGCCTTGCAAGCTCAGATGAAGGCTCATTATGTAAAGTAAGGAGAGAGTAAATTAAAAAGTAAATCCATATTTTTCCTACTTTTTTTACAATCACTGATTCCTTGTCATCCTAGCTTCAGAGTTTTCAGTGGTGGTGGGGAGAGTCAGAAACATACTTTCCAGGAAACTTAAAATTTGGCGAATTCCTAATATCTGAACCAGAGTGCAGAAGACACTGATTTCTTCTGAAGGAATACCAAAAGGCAACCTTTTCCTAGCTACTGTTTCCACCAGTACCCACAATTATTTGTGTGAATCACTCCGAAAAAAACAACGAGCTTTAATGTGACTTAAATGCTTAAGTGTTTAAATATTGCGGATTAATTCTTGTGGCTTAATACCAGATTAAAAATAAATGTGCTCTTTGTGGTGTTCCTCGTGTGTGACAAAGACTGGTTTGAGACTTTCTCGGCTCTTTTGTTTCTTGTTGCTTGTAGATAGCACTTAGGAAAACACATTCCCAGTGGCCCCATAGACTTAAATATCCTTTTGAAACGGAGGATTCCCTCCTCCTTTTTAGCCTGGGGCAAATCTAAGTGATAATGTGAAATACCTGCACAGAAACTGGCATCTTTGCTCTCACTAAACTCCTTGTTGCCCCTGAGGGCAAAACAGAGGTGTGTGCGCGATGCAGAGCACTTTGGCAAGGATTTGAGGTTTCAGCCTCATCATGTGATGAGAGCTATAGATTCATGAGTGCAAATTAACTCTCTCCGCTCCAGAATGACATCTCCTGAGCACCGGCACCCTAATTCTGGGTTTAAGACCAGGGATGGGCGGAGGGATGGACAGGGAAGCTCCCGAGCTTGCCCCTAGGGCCTGGGAAAGGGGCTCTTCTGCACATCCTTGGGGACTGCGCTTAACTCTCACGTGGGAGAGCGTGAAACACCGTTTAATTTGAATTTACACCCAGACCTTGTCCCGCACTGCGGTGGGTGGCTGTGAGCAGGGTGTGGTGCTCGGGGCTCCTCCGCCGGTGGTTAGGGACAGGGCCTTTGGGAGGTGGTGGCACAACTGACTTGGCTGTTTAGAGGAAAAAAGAGTCTTGGGCAGGTCATTCCAGGCCCATGCCCTCTTCCACTGCTGCCAGCCCTCCTCCCCACGGCTGCAGGGGCTCCCGACACGGGTTTGGTTTAGCTCAGGAAAAAACCCGGCAAAAGCACTGCATGGATTGCAAATCGAGAAATAACGAGAGTTGTGGGTAAAAGCTGCACTCTAAAGCCGTGCTTCTGCTCCAGTTCCCTCGGTGCAACTCTGGAAGCACCTGATGGAGATAATCTTCGGGAGCTGTGTAAGACTCCTGAAGCCAAGACAGATTTTCTGCTGGTTTTTAGCCTCCTTCAGGCGTTCTTGCCCATGGCAGGGCATTGAAACTAGATGATCTTCAAGGTCCTTTCCAATCCAAACCATTCTATGATTCTACGGTTTTATTTCCACTGCCAGGATGTGGCCGGCTGGCAGTGATGAGAATGGAACGAGCAGTGAATTCGGACACGGGGCTGCGTGTGTTCCAGGGCAACCTTTTGCACAGAAATCTCTCCCTTTTTTTAGGGCCACTGATGTGTTTGGATTTCTGAGATCTTCCCGCAACCATCTGAACGCGATCTGAATGAGAAAGGCTGTTTGAAGTAAGAATTCAATGTGTGTGAATGATAAGATCTCGATCCGAGGCTGGGTGAAGGTAGTTAAGGTCTGTTAACTCAATGGGCCTTCAATCACCGCCTTGCGAAAAGAGCTCCGAAGCCAGGGATGCCATGAAAATACCGAATCCAGCGGGAGGAGAAGGAGGATTTCGGAGCAGTTGGCTTCCTTGAGATATTTCTTCATTTTCCCCAGCGGCCTAATTCACAGAGACATTAAGAACAGCGCAATATCGTGGCAAGTGGAAGACAGGATTAATCTCACACCGTGAAGGGATTGAGAGAGCAACAGGAGAGAAAAGTTGGCCGGAGTGCAAAGCCCAACAGGGCTGACCTGGCAGAAAAGCAGACCTTGAAGCCAAATTCAACTTTAAACTGTTCCCTCTCCTGCCTTGCTTTCACACCCTTTCCCCCCTGCTTAGCCCTCACTGCAGAGAGAAATTTGGAGCAGAATTTCTCTTTGCCTTGATTTTACCCAGAGGACTGAAAGGTAAAATTCAGTCCTGGATGTCTGAGCTAAAACTGGGGGGTGTTGTGTTTTCTGTGAACAAAACGAAGACACATTTCCTTTTCTTTTGCAACATAAGACGGCTTCAAATGCTGCTTAGATCCCAGTCCTCATAACCCAAGTCAACTGGTCTTTTCTTTCTTTTATTTACGAAGTGATAATTATGACAATATGCAGCATTGTGTCTCTGTGACTTTCATATCCAACTGCAGTGTTTCTAATGTAGCTTCAGATTCATTCTTTCTCCCATCCACCCAAGAAGCAAAGGCAAAGATAATTTAGAAATCTTTAGGGCTGTTTACATTTGGAATGTTCATGGGAAAACGGCTTTGAAATGAAAATGCATTTTAACAAGAATGTTATTGTTTAGTTCTGTTCTGCTAAACATGACTTAAATACACGCAGAGTTTGTGTCCTTATTTATGGATTTGATTGGCAATTTAGGAAACCACCATTGGTTATTTGAAGAGGGTGTTTATTTAGTGTTACAGTTTTGGGTCAGTTCCCCTCAAAGGAAACTTCAAGCATATAGAATGGCAAACTTGACAAATCATGTCAACAGTTGGAATTGGACACTGCTTTCCATTAACTCTTGGGTAAACTAAATATATCTGCCAGGGACATTTTTTGTTAAGTGGTTATCAACATTGTGCTCTACCAAGGAATCTTGACTGTAACATTTTCAGCTTTAAAAAACCCACAGAATTAAGGTAGAATAAAGATAGAAGAAGTGCACTAATTTGGAGGGCAGAAGATGCAAGGCCGGGTTTGAAAAGTTGTTTGCCTGTGTAAATCCAATGCAGCGAGAGCGGGGAGGGTGAGTCTGTCCTGGATTTGGGTTCCGAGGGATTAAAGGACAGTTTCACCTGGTTTGTTGTAATTAGCCAGAATCTGGCATGCACAGCACTTACATACTTCTGCAAAATCTGCTTTAGCAGATTTATCTGCTAAATTGGTTATTAGCTAAATCGATTTATCTTTCAAAACCAGTCCTTATCCGTGTGCCTGGCCTCACCCTGCCATTGCATCACCTCTGACTCCTCTGCTGGTGCTGGGATGGAAACGGATGGCTGCACTTTGTAGTTGGTGTGTGTCATGCTCTGAGAATGCTCCTGAATGCCTCTGTGGGAACAGAGGGAAGAAAACTGAATTTCTGACCCCTGAATGTGAGTTTCACACCCATGGTGCAAAAAAGATGCTGAAACATGCAAGAGACACTCTGCACCCACCCTGGAAGGACACTCAAGACACCTGGACAACCCAGAGGACACTAAGAGCCCTGAGGGCTCCAGGAGCTTTCAGGGCTAAGCAGCAACTGAGATTGAAATGTAATTTTGGTCCATTGCTCATGCTTGTGTTGGACAAGCTGAATAGTCCCCAACACTGCACTGAGAACGTCTCTGGCCAACACAGCAGGGCTGAAAACCCGCCTGCAGCTACCAGCACCAAATGCATTTTCTAGATTTGGTTCCCAGTTCTTACATCAGCAGGAAAAGGCTGGCAAGGCTCTCAAAACTGGTAGCAAGTGTCTAAATTTACTCAGTCAAGGGAGTCACTGCTGAGTACAAGTGAGCTCTGAACCAAGCCTGGAGTGATCTGACAGAACACCATCCTTCTCCAAAGTGAACATGCTTTGTTGAACTCAAAAGCTACAAAGCACTGTATGATACAGTTTATTTGACAATCACAATTCCTCTCCTCCCACACTTAACCTTGGGAGAACTTCTGAGAGCTTTGGACATTTTGTTGGAGAAGTTACTAATCCAAGTGTCCAACTCCTGGGTCACACCATCTCCAAATTAATCCCAGTTTATCTGGGAATCTCAGCTGGAGGTTTCCCAAGAGTCTCTCTGAGATCTCTGTGGTTTTCGGTGCCATCAGACTCAGATAATCTTTCAAACTGTTTTTTACAGCATTTAGGTACTTTCCACGTCTGGCCCTGAAGCTGGAAGTGTGTGAGGCTCAGCTCCAGTAAAATAGAAACTGAACTTTTATGAACCTCATAAACAAAGAATAAAATAAAACATAAAGTCTCTGTTGGTTTGCAGATTGGCCTGGTGCTTTTGTTTATTTATTCATTACCCTTGCATTAAAACAACAAAAATTATTTTAAGTTCAGTAACTTCCTGAGAAACATGGAAAACCAAATCACTGGTTTGGTTTTGAAGCAGACACTTATTTCTTAAAATCCAGCACACGCCATTGCAGATGTTTTCCACGTTGCTTAGTTAAGCTATATTCCTGGATTTTTCAAAGAACGGTTTTATTCTGCCTTTGGCAGGGTTCTTGTAAATTATTAGAATTATAATTCAGGTGAACTCTCTGTTGGAGATGGATCTTTAGGTCCTCACAGTGGTCTCTAGACCCCTGGGAACATCCATCAGATTTGTAAGTGGTACACACTTACCACGACACTTCCCTCACCCATCAGGAAGGACGTGTGACAACTGTCCATAGGCAAATATTTTAAGTCTTTCTACAACAAAGTCTCTGCAATTCAGCAAATCCTGTACTTTTCCCTCCTAAAACCTCTCTGCCAGCACAACTGTTGTTTCCAGGTGCTGAGGTTTCCTACAACTCTGTCAATATCCATTGCTTCTGGAAACCCTGAATGTCCCAGCATTTCCAGCTGCTAAGAGCCAGCATATGGAGCTAAAACTCCGGAATTTTTAAATGTACAGTTTTGCTATTGACCACTCAATGGGTTTTGGAGCCCAGAAAGTTTTGTCATTTTTGCCTGCACTCTCTGCTCTCTTATGATTCAGCTTTCAAAGTCTGACCCTTACACAGGCAACTCCTGGTACAGAGCTTTCATTCATTCCCGTTTGTTTCTGCACAGAAATCTCCCTCTACCTCTCTACAAATAATTCAGTTTTCTTTCTCTGTCACACAAAGGAGAGCATAAACCTGCAAGGCAACAGCTCTGCACTTCCCAAAGTTTCTTCTCACAGACAGGCCCCGAAGGGATCTCAAGCAGCAGCAGTTTATCTCCTCTCTCAGCACAAGGACACGCACCTTCACAAAAAGATTTGCAGGAATATGGGAGCTCCACGCCCTGGTGAACATCCCCAGCTGCCTCTTGGAGTTCAGCTGGAAGTCCCAGCACTTTCTAAGGATGAAATGCAATTTAAAATATCTCGTGCTTTTCACAGGGATGGAAAGATATCTATCATGCAAATTTTAAAAAGTCCTGAAAGGAATGGCCTGAAGTAGTTAGAGAAGCTGATGAGGTGTAATAACCACGGAGATTTTTCCTTGCTCCCCAGTGATTGCCTGAGCTCCTCACAGTGCCAGGGATTTCAACAAGGACAGGATTGCACTGGAAATCACCTGCTCTGCTGCTGGGAACAGAGACTTGGTGTGCCCAAAAGGAGAAGGCAGTCCCAAGAGTGTCATAGCATGCCTGTGCCCAGGGAGCTGGGTATTGCTCAGTTTTGTGGCCAAGGCCTTAGGGATCTATCTCAAAATCTTCCTTGAAATTTAAAGCAGCAGCAAATTAGCCCAGAAATGTTGGTACAACGAGCTCTAATACAGAAGAATGTTTCTCACAGGTTATAAAGAGCAGGAACATTTTACAAACAGACTAATCTTGGCTCATGCAAGGCTAATTTCAATATAAAAACTGGAGGGCACCAAACCTTGTCACCACTAAATTCCATTTTGATTCAAAATGACATCTCCTAAAGAAAGATCACAACTGACCATAACAAACACATGACAGTAAAATAAATAATGCTATTTCTAGGAAGGAATTTATAGTCCTGAAGTCACTTAAGAACAGAAAGAAGGTCAGGAAGAAGGTCCACATTATAAACCGAAAGCTATTCTGATCTAATGAATGGCAAGGAGACATTTTGGCCACCTCCTAGGGAGCACTGATTATGGCCACTCAGCAACCTCTCTAGGTGGTGGTTAAAACATCTTGTTTCTATTCATTAGTTCAGCAGTGTATTCATTCCACAACAGAGTTTAGGAATCCCTCCCTCCTCCCCTGCAGCACCCCTGGTTTGCAAATATGTCGTCCACAAACAAAAAAACCCCAACCCAGAATTGTACTTCAGCACACCTAAATCTTCATTTTTGCACTTTCCCCCCCCACTTCCTCCACTCTTCAAAAATTGCAGGGAAGCCTCTGTGTCTGTGAAGGAGTGAGGTGATGCTGGAAGAGGTGACTTAGCCCCCAGATGCAGGAGAGGGGCAGGAATGTGAGTGAGGAGTGGAGGCACTCTGCTGCTTCTTGGCCCTGCTGTAACTCTGCTCAGGGCCTGGACACAGGGTGCCAGAGGGGACAAAGCTGCCCCAGGCTGCTGTAGGGTCAGAGGGTGCTCTCAGGGGGCTGAGAGGCTCTGCAGCTCTGAGTGGTGTGTTCTGTGCCTCTTAGAGCTGGTACAAGTGCACAGCAGTGAACGTGTGACACGCATCCCTGCCAACACTGTCCCGTGGTACAAAACCATCCTCACCACTGCTCTGCCCTTTCTGTCTCCATCACCTAACAAATCTCACAGACTCATCCAGTACATCCTTATAGTGCCCTGGGGAAGGTGTTGCTCCTGTTCCCACCCCTTTTCTTGGAAGAAAACCTCCCTGCCTTCATGGCTATAAATCTCCTTTTCACTTCCAGCCCCGAAGTGTCCTGGCTAGTCCCTGCTCAGTAGCTCTTGCACTAACATTTGTCATCTAGCTTAAAAATACTCCCTCCCCTTTCATCTTCCTCAGCCAAACCCAGGGAGAACAAACCCACCTCCCTTTCACATTCATATTGCCAAGAAAAACACACCAAGCTCACTCCTGCAAATAAAGGTTTTTGCATCCTCTGAATAGCTCTGATCCAGCTCGAATCCGTCTTCCCTAAATCCGCGCCATCAGAAAGGTGCACAGCATTCACAGCTGACACCAAGAGGTGACAACCTCCACCTCTCCATCATGAATACCCCAGGAGCCCCGGCTCAGCCTCTGCTGCTCCACTCCCAGCCCCGGCTCCAGGATTTCCCTGGGAAGAATGCAGACAGGCGCCAGGCAGCAGGGCACTGCCGAAAAATTCCCCAGCCCCTCAGCTGAACCTTTAGAGATGTTAAACAAGGCCTTTGAAAATCTGCCCTGCATGGAATTATCTCCAATTTCACAGAGATTTGGGGAGCAGTATTGTTGCACCTTGTTCCAGTCAAGCTGGCGTGTGCTGGCCGCTGTAGTGGCTGGTGGTGTAAATTTAGTGCAAACACAGGCAGATGCTGCTTTTGTGATAAAAACTGTGTTTTAAACAGCATGTATAACACCTCGACTGGTTGCAAAAAAGCAAGCATGCTATAAAATCCACATGCCTGAGACACATCACCATTTAAACTATGTTTTTCCATTCCTGAAACCAGATTTTTCTTAAACCAGCAGGAAGAAAAAATCAGCCTCTGTGAGACCATCACAGCCACATTTCCACAAGGTCAGGAGACATTTCTGTCTGCAGTACCACCTGCCTGTCATGATAAATAATTTTTGTTCTGATTTGTGAAGTTTGCTGCCACGGGAATGAGCCCATTTGCTCCTTAATGTATGTAAGATGTGCATCATGACAGAATTGGCAACACACAGCCACGGTCCAAGAGCTTCTACATCTGTCCTCAATATTTCCCCCCTTGGAGATGTCAGCTTTCCAAGTGCAAGGTTACCAACGGGACTGATCCTTGACCAAGGTGTTACCTTAAGGTCCAGGCACTAAAAAAACCTTAGCACTTACACCAAGGGTTTTTCTCTAGCACAGACCACATCTGACATTGAGAAAAATGCAATCAGTGCTCTTGCTTTTAAAAGAGATGCCCAAACCCATTGAATATTGTAAAATCTTGGTGTCTCACACATCTGTATGGTCATGCAGAACCCTCATATCAGTACTGCTGGACTTCATGAGTAACATGGGCCAGAGTACTTTTGTGAAGAAAATATTTCTAGGGACGAGGCCATGGAGTCGTGTGTGAGAGGAATGAGGCTGCACAGGTCTGCATTTGAGGGTGTGCACCCAGCTGAGAGCACCAGAGCAGCCATGAGGAAGATGCATCAGGTTGAGATTATTAAAAAGATACCAAAACAAACCACAAAAAAGTAAATGCTATGATTTTATAACCATTAAAATTATGTGAACAACATGAGAATATTGTATGGTCACTCTCATGGCTGTTCAGGTGTTTGGGGTGGGTTTTCAGATATATTACTACTATTTATTTATTTATTCTCTATCTTACAGCTACAGAGAAGAAATAAGAAATGCCCAGGCTGCTCTGTGCCTTACAGCATCTCTCCTGCATGTGGAGAACCCTCTGAACTCTGAAATGTTTGAGTGTAGACCAGCCTGGTTGCATTTTCACTTCATTTACTTCTCTAATGTTTTCAAATTTCTCAAAAACATCCAGTTCACACTCCTCAGAGCTGGTGTCTCACTGGATGTCACAATGCCCAACAAGACCCCAGCCTCAGAAATCCCTGAGACTCACCCAGGATTATGTACAAAAGTCCATCTGTTCCCATCTTAAGCAATGTTACCTCGGGGATGTTGGAAAAGAAAGGTTTGGAAAACCTGAGCAGAAATATTCCAAGTATTGCATCTGCTTGTGTAACCTGGCAAAATTTTCCAAATGCAAATCCTCTTAACAATGATCTCAAACCTTTTTTGAGGTTTGGGAACTGTCTGTTTTTTCCACTGTTCCCTGAAGATCAGGAACATATTCACATGGGTGAAGCAATCCTAGATGTCCTGATCCACCAAAATACAGGGCACAGCATGTTGTTTTTTGGACTGTGGCTTTCCCTCAAGTGGGTTTGTACAGAGGTGCAGCAGAGTCAGACTCATCCCCACTGAGTTACCTGTCCTACCCTCATGTCCAGCACTGAGGTCTTCCAGGGCTGACAGAGGAACATATTTGGGATTGGGTGAGAATGCAGGAGATGCTGGATAAACCTTGCTGAGCCTCTCCCATTCACTGATACCCTGATTATTGCCATCCCAAAGCCTTTCCTTTCCTTCTTCCTGGACACAGAGTCCTGAGAGCACGATTTTCACTGTGGCAGCATGCTTGAGGTCGTGCATTAATAGGATTTGTGTGATTTTATCAAACCAAGAATATTTTTGACACATATACACTGATTTTCTATTTGTGCCAGCCTTTGTCTCAGCTCCATCCCATAGTGCCCATGCCTCCCTGCAGACAGCATGAGCCATCCCATGAGCCATCCCGTCTGAGCACACCACCACTCGCTCAGGTTCTCTTCCTCTCCCTCCCCCAGACATTCTTTGACATGATTAGTGGCTAAATCAGATTCTTTAATTGAAAGAAATATAACTGAACTTTCTTCTGTTGGGAATGTGCCAGAGGCCACATCATAAGCAATGTCAAAGAATATTGGAAATGATCTAGACCTCTGACATTTGTGTTTAGCGATTCAGCTTGCCCCAGGTGGTTTGTTTGGGATCGGAATTTGTCACTGCTGTGAGGAGATAGTCTTTGGTGGTTGGGGCTTAAGGATTGCTGCAAAGAGATATAAGAAGATATGTTTAAACAAGTCACTGGAATGCTCTGCTTTAATCTCCTACAACATTTTGCACAGCCATGTCCAGGAGGATTTCTCTGTGAGAGACGTCCAGCATTGTCTTATTCTCTCTAAGATGGCAACAATTTTAAAAATACACATTTTTTAGAGCTCCTTGCAGCTCAGATAAGAAATATTGAAATGTAACCATCCCATTTAGTGTTCATTCCTTTGTTTTTCTGTCTCACCTTCAAAATATCAGAACAACTGCCAGTTATCCATTGAATCTTGTGCCACAACTCTGCAGAACCTAAATCGTATATGGGATCCCACAAGTGGGCCTCATGTTACACTTTTCATGTAAGATTTGCATCTTCCAGTGTATTTGTCTTCTCAAAGAATCACTGGGCTGGAATGAGTCTCCAGAGGTCACCTAATCCGTGCCCATGCCCTGAGGATCCTCGTGTACAGCACAGCCTTCTGGAACCCTCTGAACTCTGAAATGTTTGAGTGTAGACCAGCCTGGTTGCATTTTCACTTCATTTACTTCTCTAATGTTTTCAAATTTCTCAAAAACATCCAGTTCACACTCCTCAGAGCTGGCAAATGGTTCAGCCCTGACTTTCCTATGTACATCCCCTGCCTGGAGACCTGCGTGGGGCGGAACCAGCACTTGAGGATTTATAGGTCACTGGAGATTTAAACCATGTTGCTTGTTACACTGAGGACTACTGTGAAGCCAAGCACTTAAATTACAAAAATATTAAATTCTTCTCATGTTACACGAAACTCACTTCCCAAACCCATGCACACTTTGCTCACAAAATGTGTTTCCCAAGAGCCAAAGTCTTGAGAGTAGCAGTTCGCTCTTGTGCTCCTGCCTTCTGGGGCCTCTACTGTCAGCTTCAAAGGAATCATTGTTAATTGTTCAAATTGATTTCCAGCTACGTTTGATTTATTGCTGTATGATTTATTGAGCTGCTGCTCTCCCTGTGCCTCTCAGGTGCTGGCTGACAGGCAGGGAGCTGCCCCGTGCTTGCACTCGTCACTCCCCCGGAGAAAGGGAGATGCTCCGTGGATACAAAGAGGCTTTTTCTGCACAGCAGCTGGAGAGCACTGACTGCCTGGTAGGGGAAACCCTCTGACACCTCCTCATTCACTCCAACAGCTTAAACAGGGATCTTCCCCAAATAAATCTTTGGAATGGAAATGCGAATACATACGGGGAAGACGCACAGCTGCACACCCTGCGCACACACACCGAGAACCAAAACAAAACCAAAATAAAAGGATGAAATATTTTTAAAGTTTTGCTCAAGCATTTGCAGTGTTAACTTTTGTAGCTGCATATTCATTTGTAAAATGAGGCAACAGGTGAAAGGTGTCCCAGACAGGAGGTTCACAACTCCCCTCACACCAGGCAGGTCTGGCTGCTCGGTTGCAACATCCCCGAGTTTGCCACCCCTGTGCAAATCCCAGCTGTACCGAGCACATGCCTGCTTGGAGCTTTGTCACCTTCCACAAGTACCCCCTATTTTGTAAATCCTTAGGAATGTCACTGGATAAACGTTTTGCATTTGAATCATGTGGGGTTGTAGCTTGTTACAGTTGGGATTGTTCTGCCTTGTGAATGCACTCTGGTCTGATCTGGCTGCAGCCGCTTAAACTGCCCTAAAATCATGATAGGAATCATTGGAAATACATATTTTGAGGAGTCTTTTATGACCACTTTAATTACTTTGCATTTACATTATCTGCTCTTGTATAAATCTATGTTTTTCTCTCTTTTTCCCCCTCCCCCACAGTCAAACCACTTGTGACTGAAGTACAAAACAGAGCTATGACAATTTTCCTTGCATGCAACATCTCATAAAGTTTTAAAGACAGATTTAAAGTTTCAGATTTAAATGCTGCAGATTGCTCATGTAGTTGACAGCCTTCACTTTCTACCAAACAAGTCTTTATTGAAGTACAAACAGGGGCAAACAGGGGCAAACAGGAACACATTTTTTTCTGTCCTAATCAGATGGAGAGGGGACAGAGTAGAAATGAGTTCCTCTAGAAAAACGTGTACAGAGAGGAATTTCTTGCACAAAACGAAGAGGAATTGTGGGAAGAGGGTAGGAGACCATGCTGCAAAGTCAATGCAAGACAGCAGACCCCAGAAAAGGGGCTTACCCCTCTTTACATCCACTGCACTAATGGAATTATGCACATCTGGTGTCAGGATTCATGGCAAATCCAGCTGGGAACCATTCCCATCAGGATCCTGGAATAACTGGGGAGTTAATGAAAATGGATAAGCCCATACTTGAAATTAAGAGTGACGGATGAAGAACTTGCCTAGGTAAGCTCAGATCAAACCCTTGGTAGGGACAAGGGGCGAATGCCCAAGTCTGGAGCAGTGGCATTTGGGGGCTCCAGAGTAGGAAGATGATGTGGTCAGGAACAGAGCCCTGGAAAAGCTTCAATCTTGGTCTTGCAGTGCCACACAGTACCCCAGCCTCCCTCTGTTAGCTTGAGATTCCTTTGTTGTCTTGTCTTATTACCCCTTAATTCTGGAAATACCTAAAGATGAATGTCTGCGATCGCAAGCAATAAATGCAAATAAAAGCACACAGCGGCCCTGAGCCCCGGCTGCTCCTGACTGCGGTCTCGCCCTTCTGAAGGATGACTCCACATGCCAAGATGCCAGTCCCTTAAAACCACAATGTCCCCAGGACCCCAGACCTCGATCTCTGCCCTTGTCCACTGCTATACTCCTCACGCAGGAAACGCGGCCGTATGGTGTGAGCCTCGCAGCGCCGAGCGCGGAGGACAGCCGGGTGACAAGGATAGCTGTGGACAGGGGCAGTGGCTGTGCCCAAGGGACGTCTCCATTTAAAAGATAAAAATGTACAGCTTATGCTTGAGATCACCACAGTGGCATCTGGTAACAGGCAGAGCCGTGTTGCTGTTTGTAGGTTTGGTGTTGTTTTACTTTTAGCCCTTATCCCTTGTTTTGGTGATTAGCAAATGTGGGCTAGGCACAAATGTGTCCAGGTGGGGATGGCAACACAGGTCAGTTCACAAAAAAACAGCTTCTGCCAAAGTTCAGATTATTTTTAAGAAAAGGAAACCATTCTACAATTCTCCTTCAGCCCAGATTGAAATACCTCTGACAACTTATAAAGCAGTTGGAATTCTTGTCCCAACTCATAAATTTAAAAGGAAAATTGATTGTGGACTTGGAAGCAGGAGTGGCAGTGTGGCAGTGAAAGCTATCCCAAGGCAGGCCAGGGCTGACCACAGTCAGAGAGGGGAAATGTCCCACAGCACAGCCCAACCACCCCCAGCTCCATTCTCCAGTCCCAGTAAGGAGCTGGACACCTCCAAGGACCTCTTGGCACTCCAGGCCATGGCTTTTCTCCCACCCCTTGAAGTAGCCTTGGGCTGTGCTTGGACACCTTGAGACAAAAATTTACAAGGAGTACTCACTGATTCTCCTCTGTTTCCTACCAAATATTGGCTCTATCATGGATAAAGAATCTCCACAGAAGCCTGTGTGAGCAGCAAGTGGATTTGTTCATCCATGTGATCACAAAGCTGGAATTAGGCTTGGAACTAGTTTGTGAGAAACAAACTCAACTGTATTTATCCCAGCATTTCTGTCAGGCAGCATCTGATTAGGAACACCTCAAAAAGGTGTCAAATCCCTGTGTCCCAGCCTCAGGTGGTGTTTAGGGAACAAGCAGTCTGGACATCCTATTCTGGCTACTCCAGCCTGGTTTTCCTTTCTTTTGCTCTCTTGTAACAAGAATAGGATGGGGGTTGGGAGCGTGTTCATTTTGCACATGTCCGCACAGCACACAGATCAGTAACAGATTTGGGTGCAGGATAAAGCTGGTCAAAGTAAAGAAACTCCTGTGCTACCTCCCATGATGATTCTTCTGTAGTTACTTATTTATCAAATTATTTAGGAATAAATGCTGCTGCAGATGCCTATAAAAGACTGGATGCAAAAAAGCCATGCTGGACCAAATCGTGTCTGTTGAAGAGTGAAATGCTCTTCTGTGAAGAAGAAGAATCAGACCCAGCCTTGTCATAAGTAAATATGTGAAAGACACCAGTAATGCAGCTTTAATTGTGTGCTGCCTCAGCAGCAGAGGAAATGCAGCCTGTAAAATAACCAGATAAAAGTCAAGCCTCAGCTTCACTCAGGCACCACATCTGCAAGTTCTGAGCCCTGGAAATACTCGAAGTCTATCTCTGCAGCTCTAAGCAGACAGCAAGGGAAGCACCCAGCATTTGTCTTCACTTCTGCCTTGGGAACAGGAGATTTTGCTTGCTACAAGGCTGCATTTCAAAATCACCTGGCGAACAGGATTGCTGCTGTATCGTATCACAGTGGCATGCAAAAGCAAGATCTTCAAAGCACACCTTAAATAACTTTAGTCCTAAAAGAGGAGTGGAGGGCAGCTGCTACAAGAATATTGCTATGCATGAAGTGTTTCTAAAAGACAGTGCTCACCATTAATATGGCCTATGAGAGGCCACAGCTCTTGGCTTTCCACATTTCCAGGAAGGGCACACTCTTCTCAGATTGCTGGTACGAACTTTTTGGAAAATGGCATTTGTTGCTCTGAAGGCTTTTTGAAGCTATTGTAGCTGGCGGGGCAAGAGGAATTTTTCCCTTTGTTTGCAATGCTTCCACAATCCCAAACAAGCATTGTCTATAGCACTGCCTGTATTGCCACGTCTTGTTCCCACCCACTTCCATGGCAGAAGGTCCTTGGGCTCAGAGTAGGATCTCCAGCAGCCAAGAAACTTTAAAACTTCGTGTAAAATGAGAGCCACAAATCACAGCCCAAATTCAAACACTTCTCAGGGAGTATATGCTGCTGAGCTCTTCTGTTTCTGGGCAGACAATAGATACCCTTTTCTGAGTTATGGCCATGGGGCCTGATCCTGCAAGGTGCTGAAAGCCACCAGAGGCCGAGGGGGCTGAGCACTCTCAGCGGTCTTGGCGCTTCGTGCTGCTCAGTCCCAGAAAGAGAATGGGCATGGACAAATTTAACTTTGCCTTTAGGAGTTTTATCTCGCCTCCTCCACTCCCTGACCCCCTGAAAGGCATCTCACCGGGCTGGCCACTTCTCCAGATCTTGTTTTAATTATTTAAGTTGAACTAGAGGACTTTTTGTCATTCCTTTTTGTGGAACCCTCTGTACTTGGGGGGCCTCAGCTGGATATCCTGGGTTATGCAACCAATGGTTAAAGCTATTGTTTTCAGAAAGAAATCGCATGAATCTCATTAAATGCACTCTGATCGGGGAGGCGGGATGCGTCTTTAAAACTGCATTTGGATCCAATCCTATTGTCCCAGATAGGGCTGCCTGCCCACTTTTCTGATTTAGTCTTAAAGAAACTATTGTGTAGCCTTAATTAATTTCATATTGGATCATATTATCACACTGCAACTGGCATTTGCTTGGAGATGCCTTCAGCTGGTCCAGAATTGCTTCAAACCAGGAGAGGGCAGCAATTTCCCTGACAAACCAAACGTGGAGCACAGTGGTTTATTTAAAACAGGTTTGACAAGGTATAAACAATCCAAAGGGCACAAGACTTGTTGCAGTGCAAGCTAGAAATGGCAAAAAAAAACCCCCAAACCACACATGCAAGAAAAAGGTTTGTCATTCATTACCCAGCTATTCAAGCCACAGGTGTATAAATACTTCAGGCTCTTTTGGCCTCTTGACTTAGATAATGCTGAGCATTTGTTATCAGCCTCAGACACTTTATAGCCACTGTGATGGACGGCAGCCCTCGTTCATGGAGGAACAGAACCAGTGTGTCACTTCTCCTCCTCTCCAACCCCCATGATTTATGTGCATAAGCAGAATTGGTACTGGAAGTTCTTGTTCTTCAACACATCAAAGTGGACCAAAAACTAGCCTTCAGTCAGGAGCCAGCCTACAAACCAAACTCATTCCTGATGCAATTTTATTTCATTTTTGCCTACTGCGAAACACTTGCAGAAAGCCTTGGTGACGACAAAAGATTCTGCTCTTGCTCCTAATCTCTCTGTCTCAGTAATTTTCACCCTCTCCCCTCATGGACACAAGACGTTAACTATCTCTACTCTGAGCAGATTGTTTGATACAGAAAAGCAGAAGATTATTCCCAAAATTTCCTTGTAACCATATTGATTTGTCATTGCTCAGTGAAAAGAAAACCAAGTTACCCCACTCTGAGTGACAGGTAAGGCACAGCTGGCGACAGCAGACCAGGGCAAACACGTGATGCTGTCTTTGGCTGTGCAGAGCCAGGCCTGACAGCCTCTGGATCCCATCCAGGCTTCTCCATCCCCACATCTCTCCCCAAAGGCATTGCAGGATAGGGGGAGATTCCTCAGCTCCTTCCAAGGATTCATTTCTATGAGAGGTCTGAAAAGAAGGGAATAAGATGTGTGATGGCCACAACATATTGTAAGGCTGGAACAGCTATGAGGTGGGGGAAAATGTTTGGGGTTTTCTCCCCCAAAAATTGTTTTTCTTTTGGTTTGCTTCATTATGCCAAATTTTCCCATCCAAGGAGCTGTTCAAGGATTCCATTTTCTGCTAAGAGCAGGCAGCAAGTTCTCCTTTATCCAAGAAAAAATGAAACCAAGCCCGGGGTTACTTGGACTAATGCAGAAACATGCTGGAGTTGTCTTTGGAGATGAGAGGGATTTGGGGAATCCTGGCAACTATTTCTCACCATTTTCCCTTCCAAAAAGCAAATGAAAGTCAACTGCCAGAGCTGAACAGGCTGAGTGCTGCTAATCCAACATTTCCAGAGAGGCCAAGAAGTCTCCAGGGTTTGTTACTGAAATGTGAGGCAGCCACAGCTCAGCACACAGGTGGGGAGGCAGATCCTTCTCTGGTGTAAACTGCTGATAAAATCCACCCCCTGATGTCAGTGACAATTTTTAAGGCATTTTTCTTAAAATACTCTAAAGGTTTGGACACTGATTTTCCTTGTGCAAACACAGAAACCAAAAAGGAGGTGATAAATCCAAATAGGTCCAGGAAAAAACTAAAAATACTTACATATTATGGAAAGAGATTAATACACCATAATTAGGAATCCACTACCCCTTTCAGAGAACAACCCATCCAACCATTTTTAATGGTTTATCTTCTTTCATGGGGCTTAGCAAATAGTTTGAGAAACTGTCTTGGTATATCTTGCATCTCTACTATTTATTATTAGTCATTTACAAAATACTCTAGGCAAGCTAATTGCTCATTAGAAACTGGACTTTTAAATAAGAATCCCAAAAAATTAAAATATGGAAGGAAAATATTGAGTCTGGAATCTGCAATGTACGTTTTTCTCATGTTTATAAATAAACCTCTAAATAATTGAAAATCCTTATTATCTGGAAATTGTGGAATCACAACCCAGACAAACTGGCATTGCTATTCACAATACTGTTCACCATTATTTTGTTTTTTAAATGCCACCTCTAATCATCTTTCTCCCACCATAACATTGCCCTGTCATCACTTTCTTTCCCTTCCTCCCGGCAAATGTTGTTGTAGGAAACACAGGGAAAGATTTGTGCTGAAAAACAGCTGGGCAGTTTTCAAGGTGCTTTTTTTAACAGCATCTTTTATCTTCTGCTCATTTGTTCTACCTGTGACCTTTGTTATGTCCTTTCATATATTTTTACTTCAGATGAATATTTATAAAATTGAAGTTAAAAGAAAAAAAAAATCTTAAGGATTCTCATGAGTTATGAACACAACTGAGGTTCTTTCCTTACAAATTTCTAAATTAATTAGGCTACCGAATTTCCATTATTTTTTCTTGAATGTCAGTCATGAGAACAGCTGAAATGTTGCACATTTTAACCTCACATTAAGATTCAGAATTAGACTGGGGAAAAAAACCCCCATAATTACTTCATTCATATTTTTTATCATTTGCTAGAGTGAAAAGTAACTTTCGGACAGACGCCTAAGGAGAATGCTGGATGCTGGAATACTGTAATTTGGTAATTCCGGGAACAAGCCCCTTCTGTGAGAGCCTTCAAAGGAAAGCAAGTTAACATTTCACCCGGGGAACAATAGGGACAGAGCCAGCTCGAGGTGAGATCGGCCGGCCAGCGACTCTTTCCCCAAGTTTGATTATTTGGAGCTTTTACGATGCCTGTAACAGCAACCCGAGCAGCACGAGGACGATGTTTATCAGCTGAAATCAGCTGCAGAGGTAGCAGGGGAGAGAGGAAAGGCGCGGCTGCTCGCTGCGCTCTGATGTGCGCCCCGAGGGGCTTCCCCAGGACGGGGAGGGGGTTTCTAGAATCGCTCCTAAAGTCAAGTCTGTGCTTAGAGCAGTCCCACAGCCTCTGCTAAAATCACCGCGGTCGAAAAGCTAAAGCCAGAACAGAACAAAAACCCCATAAAGTCTTTTTGCCAGGAGCTCGCATAGCGGCATCACGGCTCGGGAATCATTTCAGATGTTTTAGCTGTTACTACAGGCGGGCAAATTAGTGGTTACACAGGGGAAAAAAAAAAAAAAAATCCTGTCCCGTTTTCTGCTGGACTGGAAGCCAGGCGGCAGGTTCGTAGGAAGCTCGGCTCGGTGACATTTTCCGGGCGCTGCTGGGCTCGGTGTCGCCTGTGCCGGGGCTCCTGGTGCCGCCCGTCCCTGCCCGGGGCAGCGCGGCGCTCCTTGGCACGAACGGCGGTGCCTTGGCTCCGGCACACGGGGCAGGGCAGCAGGGACGCTGCGGTGCTCTTTGCCCTGCGGGAAGAGGCGAGGAGCCTGCCAGGTAGCGGGGAGGGAGGGCCGGCTGCCCGCGGGGTGAGCCTCCACCCCGGGCTGCGCATCCCCGGCCCGGCAGCAGCGGGACCTGTCCCCCCGGGGAGCTCCCTGCCCCCGCCGCGGTTCGGGCCACCAGGTTTTTCACCTCGTGAAAGCCCCGCTGCCCTCGGGGTCGCTGAACCGGGTCCGGACCGGGGAGGTGGAATCAGCCCTCGGGCCGCTCCGGGGCTGGGAGGCTCCGGGGATGCAGAAAAGGTTCGGCTGCAGCACGGTCTGGGTGAGAAGAGGAAAGACTTTGGCCTCGGAGCAAGTGCCTGCGGCTCAGCCCGTGAGCCCTTTTCACGTGTTTTTTTTTTTTTTTGCCTTATCAAATTTACAGCACTTTTGGCTGCAAAATTTGTTTGCAGAGATTGGCCTCTTCCTGAAGTAATGCTCGCTTCGACACCACACTCACAGGTTGCCAAATAATCCTTACAAATTTTTTAGGTATAAAAAAAGAGCAGCAACAAAGCCCCCAACCCTCCAGCCCCAAAGCAGCACAAAATCTGGGCTGTGCAGTTGCTGTGAAACGTTCCTCCTCCCCCTCTGCCTACTCTGTAAAGAAGGGGAAAGAACATACGTGGTGACATGAAACACTTCAGAGAAAAGCAAACAAATATTGGCTTCTCTGGAGAATCAGAAACGTAATGATACTATAATGCTAGCAGTTTATTTTTCACTGCCTCGGGCTGCTTGGCAGAACGTCACAGTAAAATCATCTAGGCATGAGAGATTAGCTGATGTCTATTTTGCTGTAAGGCTCCATGCCCTTCTCTTGAGGGACTCTTACACCTGCTGAGGAATGCTGCTTCCCAATCACCACGGCACCAGCAGGGAACCCCACAGCCTTTGATCGAGTCGGAGCAGGCATGTTCCCCAGCCAGCTCCAGGGCTGCAGGCTGGCTGCAGGACCTAGCCATGCACCAAACTGAGCTCCAGCTGCAAAGATCTTCATCTAAACCATCAGAGCAGCAAACCGAAACTCACGGCGGGGCTTAAATCACATCACACACACAGGCTCATTGCATCCTTGGGCTGGGGAAAATTTTGTGGTACAAATCCTGGGCTTGGCTGGAGACAGTGAAAATTCCCCCTCTGAGCTGGGGTTTCACTTCAAGGCAATTAAAGACTGCAGTTTGGCTAGTGAATGCTTTATGGAACAGGTGGATTTGCTCTCAGAACGGTCACACCTCCTTGCACAGCCTGAAATAATTGTTCAAATGCCGAACTTCTGTCCCCAGGTATGACCAGGCAGCACCGGCATCCCCTAAAAATGATTTTTTTTTTCTCTCCTTATCATGCATGCAAATGTGAGTTTAGAATTGGCAAATTGTATTAACACTGGGAGAATGAGGGAGACAATCAACCTCAATGGAGCTGTCAATCAGGGTCCCTGTCCCACTCCCCAAAGTTTTCCTTAACCTTAAAAGCAGTAGGACTGCCTGCATCTGAAGTTCCCTCCGTGATTATTTCAAGGCCAAACACTGGAATTTTATTAGCCCATACCAAGAACCGTTTCTGTAAACTTTTCCCCAAAAGAACATTGAAACCATTTGCATCAGTTTAATTAGCTGGCTGCAGAAGAGCTTTTAAAAATCTACACTAAATTAAAAATGAAAAAAGAAAAAAAGAAGAAAACCCACTATAGAATCGACTCACTAAAATAGGATTACTTTCCCCCAGGCAAAAAAGCATTGCACCCATTTTGGTGGCATCACTTGCTTCTGCCATATCCTGGGATTTCAGTTTCCAAGGTCACTAACACACCCTGGCATGGCAGCACAAAGTCCACAGCTGGCAGGGCCACATAGCTAAGTACTGAGATGGAAATCTGGAAGGAATCATGCCCTGTAAAAAGTAAACACGATTTATATCAGCCGTTATTTAACAAGAGAAAAAACACATTTCTAAAAGTGTTCAAGACTCATCAGGTCCCTGTTGCAAGTGGTGTTCAGGGCCTGCTGGAATCCACCCCATGACTAAGCCAAACGTCATCTGAAAAGCACAGTAAGAGTAATATTTGTATACTATTTTTTTCACAGATTTTAAGATATTTTTGTTCTTGATAGGAGCTTCCAGGTGCATGAAATATCTGTACCAAACGTGCTTCTGAGCAATGCTAATTGGCACAAATCCCTGCCTAACACGTGGTCCACGTCGTGGTGGGGGAGCTGCTGTGCCACCCCACAGCCCTCCCGCTGCAGCCACAGCTGCTCCCGGCCCCAGCAGGCTGGAAACCATCCCAAATACAGCTTAGGCACCTGGAATTAATATTGCAACACATCCTCACGTAAACTAGGCTTGCACGCAGAAATCAAGTGGAGAAGCCGGGGTTTTGTTCAGAGATGAAGTTGGCAGCACAGTTTTGTCTCAGCCCATCCGACTCCCAGGGCTGCCCGCTCCTCTGCCCTCTCATGGATTACGTGCACTCCCTGGATCCTGCTGCTTTCCTGACTTCTGATGCCTCTGGGGCATGAAGAGCTCTTGCTTCACACAGCACCCAGCGCAGCGGTATAAATAACCAAAGTGAATGAATCAGTGCCACAAACAGCCCTTGTCTCCAGGAATCTGCTGAATCAGCGAGGCTTCCCAGGGGAGGTGCGTTTTGTAAAGGCTCCAAAAAATGTGGAAAGGCTGAATACGAGGATGCCCTCGCAGATACTGCCACACAGACGTTCGGAGCCGTGTTACACAAGGACAGATCTTGGGAAGAAATATCCTCCTGCCCCAGTGGGCTGTCAGGAAAATGGGCACTCTGCCCACACCCTCAGAGCAGGGGCTGTGCAGACCCTCAAAAGCTGCCCTGGGACCCACCCAGCAGAGATGTGGCTGGCACCAGCCCAGCTGGTTTTGCTCTGCCAGCCTGAGGCTGTACCCAGCTGGGAGAGGCCTTAGCTGAGATGTGGAGAAAGGTTTGAATTTACTCGTCTGCCCCCCAGCAAAGAGCTCTGTGTGGCCCCTCTGCCAGGGCTCCTGCCAGAGGTGGGCAAGTCCACAGACAGGATTGGTGTACACTGATCCCATTAAAGGAAATGGGAATTGAGAGCCAAACTCTCCTTAGGAAATCTTCTCTGGGTCATCTCCTACCTTGGCTCCAGGTCAAATGAAGAAAAAAGTAACCATTTAAAAGGAAATAAAAGGAAATAAGCAATTCCACTGAAATTGGCTCAAGTTTTCCTTAAGTATCTCCTTTCCTCACTGTTCCTTATTTTGCCCTGAACACAGACAAACCTCTTCCCAAAGCCCAGCAGACAGTGCCATGGAAGTTTACCCTGTGGGAATCTGGGGGCTGCCCTCCCGCAGCAGGTGCACACAGGGTTGGAGAAGCGCTGCTGTGCTCCAGCCTGCTCTGGCGATCCAGGGAAACTGAGGATCAGGCCCTGGACAGCTTTATTGCTGCCAGAAGAGAAGGGTTTAACACAGGTTGTCCTGGGAGACTAACAGCATTCCTAATGTATGCAAAAAAAAAAAAAAGGAAAAAAAAAAAGGAGAAAAAGCCTCGAGAGAGAACAGAGCTCAGCGACAAGCTGATTTGTCACTCCCTGAAATGCAAGAGTTCTTTAGGACAGGATTCTTAAGCCGTAGCTTGTAAAAAGCTGTTTGTTTTGTACTGACCTTCCCCTTTTATGTAACATGAGAGGCATGCTTCAGCGAGCCCTGAATGCAGCTAACATATGTCGTCAGCTGTGCAGTGCTGCCCCTCCGATAAAAATGGATTTTGGGAGCATATGTGGGAATGGGCTCGCCACAGACACTCAAGGGAAATGAAGGAGTACAGGGCAATTAGAAAGAGCAATCCCCAGACCTCTCCACTAAGCCTCTATAGGAAGTACAAAGACTTATCTCGTGGGCATGGAAACAATTAAGGTCAACAAGTAATCGTGGAAAAGGAAACTTTAAAAACAAGGACATGGTAAATGACCTAGTAAACACCCCTTTTGCCCCCCTCACAGAGCTAGGATGCATTTCATCTGGGGTTCATATGCACAATCTAGCTGGCTTTTGCCTCCCCAGCCCCCCTCACATAATGACTTCCCTTTGCAATTTCCTGGAGGAAGTTGCTGGAGCGATCTTTTAGTGATAAAAATAAGCCATAGTGATTCTTAATTTTCAGTCAAAGAATTCTCCTAATCTCCTAATTAGGGAGTGCATGGCAGCAGTGTCCCTTAGAAAGCATCAATGGGACAAGCAGCCCCTGCAGAAGAATGCAGTTGTTCTGGAAGAGAGATGAATCCTATGGATCATTTGGCCACGTGGATAATATCCTGTGCCTGAGTCCTTCTCAGAGGTACATGCAAAGAAGGAGTATTTTTGACAAGAGGGTTTCTTCACAATTATTTTCTTTCTATACAGGTTATTAGCGTTGGAGGGAAGACACTGTTGCATCCTTTCTCCCAATTTTAGAAGCATTAATTGAATCCTGAAGCCTCAGCAGTAATTGGTAACCCAGGCTCTGTCACTCATTTTCTCACTTCCCTCTTGAGCGGGCGGGACAGAATTTCTGAGGTTATGATGACACCAGGGAGTTCTCCAGGGTTTTGTGTATTTGTTTTTATCAGTCTTACGTAACATATGGTATTTACGTGTCCTCTTCACGAACACTTGAGAGGTGACCTGGAACAGCACTCGAGTGACTGCTGCCAGCTTGGAACTCCTGACTTACATACAGAACAAGCAGTATTATGTCAATCTAAAATATGCCTCTCCACCCAATCAGCTGCAATTTGATGTGCCCCTCAGCATGGCCAGGGAAGGGAAGAAAGATGTTTCTGGTGTGTGCAGGCTGCCAGTGGCCTCCAAAATAAGGCACATGCAGTGAAACACAGAACCTGCTTGAGTTCAAGCACATGGGGTAACACCAGACCCTGTGTCTATAGCAAAGCAAACACAGATTTCTCAGTTTCTTGTCTGTATTTATGCACTGGCCAGACCAAGAGGGTGGTTTGAGTCTTTGCAGCTGATGAACAAACACAAGTCATGGCCGAGTTGGACCCTGGGTCTCTGTCTGACAACAAGCCATGCTTATTCATTCTTTTCTTCCTTTCATCCTCACAATTTACCCCAACGTTAATACAGCAGTTTGAGCTGTGAGAAAAATATGGGTAATACTAAACAACTGTAATAGCTTTGCAACATGACACAAAAACCCCTTTAAGCCCAGATTTGCAGGACTTGACAGCTATTAGTGCATCACCTGAATGAAAGGATGTAGTTAAGAATCGGGAGGAAACGGGTTTTGTGCAAGTATCTTCTGCTCTTTGTTTGCCTGCTTACCACATCATAATCTCATCCTAAAAATGTGTCCATTCAATGTCACAAATATATCTGAAGTCCTTGTCACTTGTTTCTACTGCAGGGTACTCACAAGATGCTTTTAGAGGAAGTACTCAAGCAGTGCATGGCCGGAGGCTAAATCTGGCATGCAGCGACTGTAACAAACTATGACATCTGTCACAGCTCCTCTTGGACAGACCTATAATGATTGCTCTGGCCAGAGAAGAAGACATCTGAAATCAGTAGCTGAATAATGCTAATGATACTTCATAAACATCACAGTTCAGATATAATGATGCATTTCTCTGAAGAACGATGCTGAGAGCTGAGTGGGGTCTCACTGGCAGATATTTACCCCCCATCCATTTTTCTGTCCATAAACATCCTTGTGAAGTGCTGCAGGCAGGGAGCTCTCATTTTATGCATCCCAAACTGCAGCAGAGACCACAGCACCTAGCAAAGGGAATACATGTGTCAAACATGTTGATAGAGATGATATAATTTCATCCATGTATTTCTGGCATCAGTCTGTATCTATTAAATAACAGCACATGGGAATCATCTGCTTGCATATGCAGCACCACTTTAACCTCAGCAGCACCAATTCTTGTTATTTTAAGTCTGTAAGTTCTCTGGGGCAAGGAATGTGCCTTCCTCCCCACCAGGATTAGTAATTAGCTGTGTTTTTGTGACGCTGCAGATTACAGCAGAGCAAATCAGGTGTGCCAGGTGTGCAGCTCCCCAGACGGGTCAGGCCATGCACCAGTGAGCTAACAGCCTAAACAGGCAAGACAGACAACAGAAATATCATCCTGTACTCAGAGCTGATGTGCTCAGAGGTGACACATCTTGCCCAGGGTCACAGAGAGGGCTGTGTCAGAATGCAAAGCCCCATCTCCCTAATCCCAGTCCAGTGTCTCTGTTAGAAATTGCTCCTTAACCACTGTACTGAATATACTTGTAGTATTTTACACATGGCTTAGCCTAATACTGCTGTATCACAGCTGTCTCCCTCTGTTTAAGAAGCAAATGTTTGTACCATAAATTACGATTTTTGACCATGTGACTGTTAAGAATTCCTACCCATTCCCAGTAACTGTTCCCCATTAGCCACAGCCGAACCTCAGAACTGGCCGATGACTGACAATTGTTACACAGGGCAGCATCCCCGTGTCAACATATTCACAACACCTGTCATCACTTCTTGTCAGTAATCTTGATTTAGTTATGATTTAATTTATGCCTTGTGTGTCATAAGCCAGCACTTAATTTTTTCAAAGCAATCAAGTGAACTCTTTTGTTGAGCAGCTTCATTTCTTTGACAGATGCTGAAATTGGACTTTTTTTTTGTGAGCAGCTCATATCGTTCTGGCAAATAAGCAGTGCACCAGTGTTACCAGCTCCCAGTGCTGGGGACTCTCAATGTAATAGGAGCAGTGATACAGAATTCCCCACAGGAAGGAAAGGAAGCCTGGCAGCACACACAATTCACACTAACATTAAGCAAATGACAGAGAATTTGTGACTTTTTTTGAAATTTTGAACTGTTGCTGCGTATGCCAAGCTTTGCTTTAATTTAAGCAGATTCCTAATGCGGACTTTGCTCGTGTGCTTTGGGCAAGATTGTCACCACACGTTGTCCTCCTGCAGCCACAGTCACCAACACACACCAACGTGTGCCCCAGAACACAGGTACAGAGCTCATCTCCTCCGTGTCAGCATCACGACAAGGGAAGCATGATTTGCCTCCCAAATGGAAAGGTTATTGTAAAATTAAAAGCTGAGATGGTGTGATAAAAAAAAAAAGGTCATTTTGTTGGAAATTAGTATTGACTGCTCTTTTTTCTGCAAGGCATCGCTGACAAGGATGTATCTCAAGACCTAGAAAATTCCAAATTTTAAACACCTGACTGAAAAGGAAGTGGAGGATCCTCACATAACTTAGTTTTACTTGCTGTGGAAACTAATCACAAGAGCCACATTTTAATAGCATTCTCCCACTTCATACAGCACAATCAAGAGATTCTAACCAAGCAGGAAAACACACAGTCCAAAGTTTCCAAGCAGAGAAAACCCCCAATCAAAGCAACAAGAGTGAGGAAAAGACACATTTTAAAGAAAACAGAGCAAAATCAGAGATTGTAAAAAGCCACCTGAGCTTCACATTTTCACAGAGAAAAACAGGAGCACTTGCCAGGCAGGATTCTCCCCTGAATTGCCATGAGCTTTCCAGGAGGAACAACATGACCTCCAGGTGTTTCTTCCAGCTTCATATGGTTTGTGATTCTGAGGTCTTTGAGAGTGACATCACTAGGACATCAGCTAGTTTCCTCAGCTCTCATTGGCCCATTCCACCAGGTCCTGTGGACTTGTGCATGCACAGTTTGTTTAAGTATTCCCTAAACTGATCCACGTCCACCAAGGGAAAGCCTTCCTAGCTCAGGATTTTCCCTCGGGCCTCAGGACCTCTGATTTGAATACTGAGCCAAAGAATTCATTGACTTCCTTGGCCTCCTCCTGCTCTTTGTCACCAGGCTGCCTTCCCATCCTTCTCCAGATTCAACCCCAGAAGAGCTTTGGTTTTCCCAACTCCATCACTGCATGTTGTCACAGTGCCTTGATAATCCTGCTGGGTCACCTGTTCCTGCTCCCACCTCTTGGGTGCTTCCAAAACTCATCAAAAGGTTGCCAAACTATGAATGCAGGAATAATCTGTATTGATTCAGCTCCACTAACTGCTCTTGGCTTGGAATACACCTCTGATTGTATGTACTCCCAAACTGGATTTTTTTTCAAATACCTGACCTAGTGCCAAAAGAGACAACCCATAAAAGCTGTCATTTAAGGACTGTACCAGTTACAGCTGGGAGTGCCATAAAGGCATCACAGCACAGCTGAGCAAGTCCCAGATGAAGCCCACAGTTACAAATCCCACAACAATTGCCCTCTCTGGGTTTGTAACACCACAGCTTCAAATCAGACTGGGAGGGAACAAATGCATCAACGGAGTCGTCTTTCTGCCGATAATTTCCTGTGACTTCTGTTGTTTGAAGAGCAGCTCCAAATTAAATCTGAGATATTCTTATGATTGATGAACTACAGAAATCCAGCCCTGGATTTGGATTTGAACAACTGAGCTGGGCAGCCTCTCTGGAGCAGGACAAGTGCCCCCAGCTCTCAAATGCAGGTGCATCAAACCTTTTGTACAAAGCTTGAAGCTCTTTTCAGGGGCTCAATCAGCAGCACAGCGAAAAAACAGAGTTAGTGAATCTTTTTCATATGACACACAAATCAATGAGCACTTGCTCTCTACCAGATCTAAGACAGGCAAAACAATGGGCACATGCTTGGGACAGAAAATGAAACCTCAGGTAAGAGAGATTTAAAGCTCTCTTCCTTCTCAGCTGCCATTCTCTCGTGGTGTTAGCACTGCAGATCTGCATTTCATTCCAGCACCACTCTGTGAAAACTTATATTTATTTTAAAACCACAAGCAAAGATTTGGATTTCTGTAATGGCTGACCAGTAAATAGATGTATTTAAAATGCAAGAATGAATTAAGAAGTAAAGGAAAAGACTGGTTTTTTGTGTTTTAATTTGCTCTAGTGAGACTTAAGAATAAAATACTGAACTAGAACTTTTCTTGTGATTTCACATTCATCAAATGATTTCAAACACCAATGATAAGTTTGAGCACAGCTAAAGGTGTGCAGAAATATTTGTAGGCAGAACTTGTCCATGCTGAACATATCCCAACAAAGCCAATGATTACACACATCAGCACACGCTTGCACACACATATATACTGTGACCACATTTATCCCTTTTGCTAAACTACTTCCTTGCAGGGTGAAAGGTCAGACTAATCAGACAGAAATTAAATGCAGCTGGAAAAAAACTTTAGCAAGAAAATGCTTAAAATAATTGCATTGCTTTTTTTAACCACAGTATTGTCCTCTCCAAGCTGAGTGCTTGGCATGTGTGCAAAGGCTGCAGAGAGAGCAGAAAGGGAGAATTTGAGAGGAAACATTCACTCAATCAATCCAAATCCATATCTGTACGTACATGGAGACAGTGAGTGCTCTGAGGTTTAGGAAATACTCATGTCTGGGTAGCCATGCTAGCCCTTCACACATGTTGAACAGAAAGCAACAGGCTGCTGCTTTTTGTGCCCAAACAAATGAGAGCTTTTAAGTAAAACAATTTCCAGCACCACCCACTCGAGCAGAAATATTGTCATGGTTTCGTTTTACCACTCCGAATGGCAGTGCAAGTTTTTGCCTGTTTGGAAATGTAATGTCGAAGCAACTTGTTTTAATTTAAGCAAGCAGAAGCTGCCAACCATCTTTGCTTCCCAGCCAAGAGGAATTTATCTTACACATTTATTAAGTCATCATCTAGTTAATTGCAATCATTCTGTAAATAGTGGAGCAGAATGAAGAGAGCCATCCAGCACTGTTAAGCTAAAACTGATAAGAGACACGAATGGGCCAGGCCTCAAAGCAGTGCAGAGTCACTGTCACTCCAATGGTATCGCTGGAAATACCCAAATTTACATCAGCTAAAGAAACAGCCCACCTTCATTTCCCCTGTTAGAAATATCAGGCGTGTTTTCTCCAGCCAGCACTGTCTCAGCAAAACTCCATCTTCCAAACTGGTGTTTTCACTTAAAGGAGCTGCTCTTGGGGGTGTTTTCCTGTCCATGGTTGTTTGTGTAGAGAAGGGGAAATAAATTACAGGGTAAATAAAGCACCAGGCACAGAACTTCATTCACAGAGATCAAGTGTAAAAGGAAAGCTTTGTAAACTAAAACTTTTGTTATGCTTGGGTGAAACCCTCCCAGCCCAAAGCTTTTAATCTTAAAATTGTTCATTTGGTTGTTTAGTTGGTTTTTTTTTTTTTTTTTTGAACAGACTGATAAGGAAAAGCATTTTCCTTTGGAGGATGAGATCTGATTTTATTGAGTAGATAATAACCTAGTTCTTATTCTTCACAGGACACTGCAATCCTACTGAATTCATGAATTAAGGAGTTATTTACTCCAGGTTCTAAGAGAAGAGAAGAAAGAGGCAAAATTCTGCTCTTAAATGTAACTGTAAATAAAGTTCCTCCAAACTTCCAGTGAAGCAAAATCCCTGACAGAGCAGATTTTGGCGCCCCATCAATTTTCTGAAGGCTACTTTACATATAAAAAGTTACACTGGATTAACAAAATTATGTGGTTTTAAAATAGATAATTAAAGCAATACAGCTTTATGTGAAAATACCCTTGAAATAAACTTAACCTAGTTTATAGGAGTTTAGCTGCACTGGTTAATTTACAGCACAGCTGTAAATTGCAGCGAAAATGGTTGGCAGCAGCAGCCTACAACATACTTACTTATATCAGCACAATGGTTTACATGAGCTGAGTTTAAAGAGAGTCTTAAACCACATCAATATCCATGCTGAGTCAAGCTCTTGCATCCTCCTCTTCTTGTTTTGTTAGTTTCTCTAGCCCATTTGTAAAAACATCAAGTATAATTCAATAAATAAAGGTATATCATAATGAGGCAAAGCTAGGACACCTGGACACTGGCTGAAATTAATAAATTAATGAAGTCTGCTCTGACATTCAAACACAAATCTTTGGCTCCATGTGTGAACTGAATGAGAAGCTACAGCTCCACTTTGCTTCTTTCAGGTAGCACTCAGTGAATTAAAGGGTCTGAGCAAGGGTCAGTCTGGGGCATGGGTTTATTCTCATGCCACGTAATACAAATGTGCTGTAGGTACCTGTGTATAGAGTGGTTCAGAAATGCCTCATTCCAGTGCCAGTTATTTCCCCTGCCCAGAGTCCTCTCACAGGAGCTGACTGTGGGGAGGACAGGACCACTGGACCATCGTCCCACAGCTCCTGCCCCACAGACTCCAGGGGCAGAGCAAGCTGCATATCAGCACAACGCTTAAGCAGGTGTTTAAATTTAATTACCTGCTTACAATCTGCAGACCTGAGAGGTTTATGAGCCCTCTGTAAAGGCTTCTGTTGTAAATACCAATCTTCAACCTCTCCAAAATAAGAGAAACTGAAAGGACAGAGCCAAGCTTTGCTCTCAGATTGGAATCAGCAGCTGGTCATGGATGGGGAGCTGCTGCTCTGAGATTTGGAAGGATCAATTTTGGGCTGTTGTTTGTCATACTTGGAGCAGTTTTTGGCTGAGGTGAAGCTTGTCTGTCACCTGCTGCACTGCACAGCTCAGCAAGCCCATGGACACGCTTGGCACCTCGCTCAGCTGAGGGGACTCACCCTTTATTGTCTGGCCCTGCTCTCCCAAGATGAATATAGGGACTTAATGTATGGAAAAGAGCAGAATTCACAACCATGACATATTATTTTAAACCTTTTTCCCCCCTTTTCATTCAAGGAAGAGGACAGATGCTCAAGCTGCTGTTTACACCAATGTTAGAATGCTGCCTATTGTAAATTAGGTTGCAAAGACATTTCAACAACTGGTAAAACTACTCACAGTTCATCTGAAATTACATTTTCAGGATTCAGAACAAGTTACCTCATCATCATAAATGACCCAATTGTCCAAAACACAATAAGGACATGTCTTAGAAAGAGACAAAGACGACATTATTTTCCTTGGTCTCTATTAATAGGGATTCCCCCAAACAGAAGAATCATTTGACTGGAGATATATTTGGAGGCAAATAATGAATAGGTCCTTCTAGTTATTCACAAGACTACACTGTTGAGAATGTAACAGTTATTTAGGTTCCTTTTTTTTTTTTCAATCACCACTCTGGAGTGGTCTCACATGCAATTAGCTGTTTTCTTTCAGAAAATAAACTGCATTGTAAAAGGCTTTTTTTTTTTCATTTGTTGAATGTGCCAAATCATTAGAGAGATGTCTAGGTGTCTCCAATATGAGCAGGATCCTTGGTGAAATAAAGAAGAAATTTTACACTCTAGAACCATCAACAAATCTGATTATTCAGCTGGGTCTGATCCTCACCTCATCTGGAAGTAGCTTCCTTGAGGGGGAATTTCTTTAGGCTACACAGAGCCACTATCATGTCTTCAGCCTTGAGACAGAAAACAATTCAAAGCTACTCACAAAGTTGAGCAAGAACGCTGGGGAGTGTTGCTGTCACTGCTGGCAGCAGCTACCTGGCTGCTGGGGACACACAGGGGCAGAGCAGGCAAGGGACAGCTAGAGGTAAAAATGCTTTGAAAGTATACAACAGATCAACCTAAGGGCCATGGGGAGACTGTACTTGAGAAGGAAAAACCATCTTGCATCACTGAGGACATAAACACCTCTAGATCTGTTCTGTGTGTCCAGCAAGGATTAAGACATTTTTTTGGTTTTTGCTGCTCAGGAAGCAAAAGGATTTAAAATACATGTGTTCTCTTTTCTTGTACTCAAAAGATGCTGTACTGGCAAGAGATGGAGAAGTAATATCATCACAAAAGAGCAGTCCAAGCTTCCTTTGGTGCCCAGTGGTAATTACCAGTTACTAACCTGGGCAGCTTTTAAGTGTGCCAGGGAGGGGCCAGAATAAGTGGAAGCAACGCAGTCTTGTGGCTTAGAGCTGCATGTGGCCAAATCCTCTGTTTTCCCAAAAGGCAAATCAACCCACTAGGAGCGCCCTGATGCCATGTGAGGAAGGCTTCAAACATCCAGCTTAACTTGTTTATGGCTGGCGTGGATATTCCCAAGCTGCCCAGCTGCAAACCCTCTCCCTGTGAAGCGACTCCTGGCACTCAGGGATTGCTGGAGGTCAGCAGCGGAGCCCAGGGGTTTGTGGGTTCCAAGGCAGACACAATTTTTCCTGACCTGTAGTGAAGTCCCTGTGCAAGTGCTTCAAAGCCTGAGGTGACACCGAGGCCACTGAGTCCTGATTTTCAAGCCCTCCTTCTGGAGCGTGGCTGTGACAGCCCCGTGTTCACAGCCCAGCCCAGCCCAGCCCAGCTCTCCCAGCACAGGCACTTGTTTCTCTCAAAACACAGAGGAAGAAAGCAGCCAAAGTTTCTGGGAGAACCAGTCAAGACCCATCTCAGTATCTCGCAGCTAATGGATGCTGTAAAGTACCTGTGCCAAACATGCTTCACCTTTACTATCTTCCCTTTTTACACAGCATTTTACTTTTTATAATGATGTTCCCATTATCTCAGCCCTATCATCCCATCCCATAGCCACAGGCCATTAGCCTTGTTTAAAAAAAAAAATTAATTAGAATTGAAAAGGTAGAATAATAAAGGAGAAAACTGTTTTCTTTGGCAGCCCTGCTTGCCTTATTTATATTGGCATTTCAAGACTCCATCCTAATATAAGATACACCTCAACTTGCATAATACATCCTGCCTTCCCCCAGCAGTAGCTCTGTGGCACAGCTTGTCTGTCGTGACCTCTAATCCTTCCTGAACCTCCTCTGGGTCAGAGGCACCATTCTGGCTTTCCCTTATCACAAAATAACCCCCCAAAACAAAACCCAAATGTAACCCCTAAAAAAAAAATCAGCAGAACACGAGAACAGCTTTGTGGACCAAATTGCTCTCAAATAAAAGAGCTGCAGGAAAGGTGTCTGTGAAGTTTGGACTGAGAGAATTTCTGGGCAGCTCCAAGAGGAGTATAAGTTGAGTTTGTGAAGGAATTGCTGCCAGTGCCCAGTTTTGCTGTTCTGGTCCCTGAAAACTCACAGGCAGTCAGGTGCAAATGCTTGCACTGCCTTTATATCCTGCAGTGCTCTGCACTTCTCTTGGGAAAGAAGATGCTTTTTCCAAAGCATTTACTGTTAACTGTGGAGAAGAATCCCACTTTTCTGGCAATTTCACAAGATTTCCCCAATCTTATTCTTAAATTGGTCTTCCCCATGATTAGAAAATACATAAATAAAACAATCCTTCAGGTAAGAAATGGGCAGAAATATTTTGAGAGAGGGAGTTTTAATAAGCTTTTTCAAAGCTCTATTTCTAAATAATGCTTCCAGAAATTTATCTATAAAGTCCATGGCTCCACCTGACTGCTTGTTACCTGAGTTGTCTTTGCAGAAAGGGAAAAAACCCCAATAATCATGAAATTATGAGCTATAGAGGAGGAATGAGTCATTGGAAAGAGTTCTGAGGCTGAAACTGCTGCTGACAGTGCAACATATTCACGTGGCTTGGTGACATTCTACCTATGTCTGGGTATATTTACATCATTCCTACCTGCAAAGCCTGTCATCAGAAAACAAATTATTTTAAAACATCACTGCCCAATGTGTTCAGTACATACTGTGATTAAAATTATCTGTATACAAAGACTGGCTTTTCAATTTACTCATCGGTTGCTTGATAAACCACAGTACTGAAAATAAGACAAATAAGATGGTTTGCAAATACTTCCATCTGCCTATTAAATCTCGATTAGCATTCCCACAGATGCAGTAAAAAAAAAAAAGAAATAAGTTCAGTTTTAAAAGCAAATAGGTCAAACAAATTACATATGGAATCTGGCACTGTTAAAGAAGGATAAGTACATGCTTAGATTAATAAGTAATTACCCGTACAGCAGCAGTGTCTCCATTTCTGACCACTAGCTTTTTGTTAGCAATTTAAATTACATCTGGAAAATGTGGAGGGGTTCAAGTCACAATCTGTGCTGGTATCCCAGTGCCAGTTATTGGATATCACTCAAGGTTTTCCTAGACACATGGAATTGCAGGAATTGCACGCTGTGAACTGCAGATGTGTTCTGCAATTTTAATCTCAGGAACAAAATCGTTCCGACGGCTGCCACTGCTCCACACCTGAGACTTCACACAGCTACCACTGCCCTCTGGGAACACTGAGCATTTTTTTATGCAGCAATAATGAAGTAGAAAGCATTGATTCAAATTCCCACCATCCGAGAGAAGACTCTGAGTTTGGATTTTATCGTGTAGTGGTACATGCAGGCAGTCTGGTGAGCTAATCCAGGGGGTAGATAGAGAAGTATTTTACCAGATAGCAGCAGTCTCAGCACTCATCTCTCACATCATGAGCTCTGGTTAGCAACCCCCGCTGAATTTCAGGATGTAGGTGATGCCTTAGGCCCAGAGAAAGAGGGACATGCCCTTGGCTAATCTTTCTCAGACTCCAAGTGTTCGACAACTCATAATGTTCTCTCAATTCCTCACTGCCCCCACGTGCTACGTCGGGATCTTGTGCACTTAATCACAGCTGGATATTTGTCAAGGTAAATGTGCTAAAATTCAGGCACTGTGAATGCTTTTGTACAGATTAAACCTGCATCTCTTCCCACCATCCACAATACATTTGTCCTACGCTTTGTTAACCCCAGCAAATAAGGTTCATATCAGCGACCCTGGGATTTTAAGTGTTCAGTGTTGACACTTTGGCATAGATCTGTCAGCTCTGGACACCCCATGTCCTGCTGCTTTCCTCTAAGGTATCTGTGACAGACACAGAAGCAGCAGAGCTCTCATCTGTGGGCTTTAGCTCCCAGCACAGAGCCCACATCATCTGAAAGCACAGAAGGAATGAGAAAAAAAAGTGCAAAAAAGCCTCCTAGTACAGAAAAATTTCCATTTTCCTTATCCCACCTAAAGTCTGGTAAAAGGAACACCTTCAAGACTTCAAATTAGAGATGCAGTTGCTTTCAAAAAGCTCAACGAGCTTTTCCTGAAGGAGTTCTGGGCTCTGCGGCTGCGGCTCCCGAGCCTCCTCCAGGGCAGGGGAGAAGCCCCACAGTGGCAACACTTTCCAAGTAGAAAGTGTGTTTAAAAGTAGGGCTTCAGAAGTAAATAAAAGTCTTTTGACAATAATGAAAGTAATAATGAACTTTCTTTTCGTGTCAGTTTTGCTCTGTTAGTTACTTGATAATGCGATGCTCTATAAAAGGCTTGAAAGAAGATTCCTTGTCAGTCTGCAGTGCCTGGGGGTAATGCGAGCTGCTCAGCCCTCACAAGTAATTAAAGATAATCAGTGAAAATTGTGAGGGTCTGTTGTACTCTGCATTCCAAACCCCACCTACAACAGGAACAGCGCTCGAAATGATTATTTAAATTTAACCTTTTTTCCCAGAGGATCTGTGAGGGATGGGATTTGTAATTGTTTTTCTGCTGGTGCTGCTGTGCTCCCAAAAAGCAAGAAACAGTAAAAAATCAGTTTCGTGAGGATCGATACTGACTGAAACACGCTTGAAACTCTGAACTGGCTTTTGTGTTTTCCTGCCTCTGACAGATTTCTATCAGCAATGTTTACCTTCAGGTATATTAAATGGCAGAGCCAAACCTGCTTCATCTCCTGAAGTGGGATTAATTTACCACAGAATATTTATAGGAACAAATAACAGCTTTAACAAATAAAAGAATAATAATTCTAATAACAGTCTGTATAACAGGGAAGGTTTCCCAGGTACTTAATAGACAACAACTCCCTCTGAAACTTTATTTATCATGAGGAGCAGGGAGAGTTACAGCCTGGCAAATAACTTTGAAAAATCAAGCCACTTATTCAGGTGCAGAGTCAGCAAGGGAACTGCTGAGTGTTGAGCAACTTGGGAAATCTGGTTGAGACTGTCTTTCATTTCTAGTGCTCTTTGAACTCACTGGCACAAGTCCTGCTCGTCGCACTCAGGGAAACCGGGAGCTCCCAGCTCTGGCCACACGAAGGGTGCCTCAGATCAAGGTGTGAGATTCCTCGTGTCCTGCTGGCTGGAAGGGGGACAGCAAAAAATGGGAGGCACCAGAAGCAGGGGTTGAATTCAGATGGGCTCAGTGTGATGTTCCCCTGTTTTATGGATGCACTGGACCATGGAGCCACAGAAAGCAAAGCCAGCCTCAGGACAGACACAGTGAGTGGGAGGCTGCAGCCAGGCACACCCCCAAACCTGCAAAGGAAGGGCCTGGAAACCAGTGCCTTACACTGGGCATCCTCTGCTCCCCTTGCACTTGCTGGGTGTCAGAAAATCCTGTTTCACCTGCTCAGGGCTCCATGTCCCAAGCACAAAAGTCCCGTTGACTGTGGGGCCAAAGGAAGAGCAGAGTGTTGTGTGAGGAGAAAGGGAAATCCATGGATTTGGGGAGTCCCGAGTGCCGAGGACGTGCAAGTGCAGAGTGTGAAGTGCTGAGCCTCCTGCCACCTCCTTGGTTGAAAAGCTCAGCACTGCTGGCTCTGTTTGCAGCTGGAAAATGAGCTTGTGAAACCAGTGTCAGACACTTGGCACTGCTAAGAAATGCACAGTTATTGTCTTTCAGGGCACTGACCAAGCCCTGGGCAGGTTTCATGGTTGTTGCCAGGTTTATTCAAATTTAGCCAAATAAAGAAAGGAACCATAAAATTATGGCAAATAATCCATAACACGCTGAAAGGTACTACAATGGGTTTCCAGATTTCTTCAATTTGTGGACCTCAAACAGTTTTCTGAGCTGCTAGAAAGACCTAAGCACACAGACACAGGTACAGAGAATTTACAGTTCCTGACAGTAGCTTTTGCTTTTAGTAGGTGCTTTTTTTGTGGATTCTTTTGAAGTAGCCAAGAAAACCACATCACTGCTTCCATATTCCACAGGCAACAGAAGATCATCAACTTCCAATCTATTTTGTCTAGTAATTGTACATGTTTGTTTCTCCCACACTCCGCTGATGTGAAGTTTAACACTCAAATATTACCAGTTAAATACAAAACAAAGCAAAACTGTTGATGCATTATTTCACAATAAGTAATATAAAACCATGAATAATGGGTTCCAAATGATGTAAACATGTGTTTAGAGTACTGCTTAGAGCACTGATGCTGACCTAGATTTGACCTTCCCAAGTATCCACAATCTATTCCTTCTTTAAAAATAAGAAATGTTGCCTAGAGGAAAGATTGTGTTGTCTTCACAAATGATGAGTGAGGGTTCCGTGTGACCGCAAACAACAGAAATACTGTACAGGTCATAATTAAAATGACCTTATAAAATATCCCATGGAAAAATATTTTCCAAGAGACTGGATTCCACTGAATTTTGTGTAGACCACACACTTTAATCCTGGTCCTACTGAAGTCATTGAGAGTTTTTCCATTGACTTCTATGTGTCCATGGTTTGGCCTTCATTAGCCATGCATGGAGCATATCATAAAAGCAAACATCAGAAATAAAAGTTGGTCTAAAGTTCCCTAAAAAGCATGCCCACAGGGAATTGCTGGGGAAAAATGCACAAAACATTTCTGGAGTGAGTGAGTCTGTGAAGAATATTATCCCACTTTAAAAAAGTCTGAAAAATTTAATTTAAGCCATATGGGTGCACAAAGCATGTAATTAATAAGGAAATGATGTTGATTGTTAATATAGACATCTGAAATCAGCCACAACGAAATCTCGTTATGTCAGGATTGTGGCAGCCTGGATTCAGACGGAACATGCAGCATTACACAATTGATACAATATCACTACCAGGACATTCCTAGCAAATTTTCGGCAGAGAAAATGTCACATCTTTTCAGCCTGAGAAAGCAGTATGTCTACGCAAAACGCAATTATTTTAATTCAGACTTTTAATGATCTATATAAAGACAACAATGGGCTGTTTGTCACCAGCTGAATCAGGGTTCAGCCCAGCCCAGTGAGACCTCGAGAGACACCACCACCACCACCCCAGCACCCTGGGCAGAGCGGGGTGTGCTCAGACACGTGAAACTAATGAAAAACGGAGCAGAGAGTTCAAATCCATGGGGTTTGCTCCCTGAAAAGTGGGATTTCCCGCGCCGCATTGTCCGGCTGGGCGCACACGCACGCAATTAAACGCCTCGTCCCCGAAAGTCCCGCAAAGAGATGTTGCATCTGTCTCGCTCGGCGCCAGCACAGAGAGCGACTCAAGTCCTGCCAAATCGAGTGTGACCTTCAATCTGCCACTCTCATGGTGAAAGGCAGCGGAGTAAATTACTTGGCCTTCCCTTTCTATTGAGGGTGAATGCGAGCGGGTCGGCGGGACCTGCCGCCGCTCCATCCCCAGTGGCACCCCACAGTTTACACAACCCGGGCTGAATGCCATAAAAGAGGGGCTTCATTCACCGGGGGCCCGCATGCAAAAGAGACGCCCATTAGATCATAGTAATTATTCCATTTACATCACACAGTGCCACAGTGGGACGTGAAGGACTCATCAAACACTTCTCTTCACCGGGCCCGGCTGCTAATGAGGCCCAGTGGCGGCATTGTGCCTCCCATTTACTCATGGCCGTGCCTGCCTGCCAACAACAGCTCAGCCCTCCAGACAGGCTGCCCCTTTCAGAGCCATTTATTCCGCGCCCAACCTCTGACCTCAAGGGTTATGACATCAGCAGCCCTGATTTGTGATCATTTTTATTGGCGGACATTCAACTCTTGTTTCCTGTGTTTAACTCTGCCTCCCTTTTTTTAGCTAAACTTATTGGTTCTAATAGGCATCTGCCAAAAGACTATAAAGTAAGCCAGAGCTCGCACAAAGAGGCTTCTGATCTTGCTATAAAAAGCCCCACAGCTACTATTTATGCCAATAATAACGAGTAATTCATTATCTAGGTGCACAAAATCTGTTAACCACTAAAATGTTGAACAATTTGGAGCAGATGTCCAACAATTTTATGAGTTTTAATTAAAATGTTCTATGTATTTTCATCAATACACCTGGGTTTTTAAATTTACAAAGATGCTACATCGACGCACGACAGTACTTTGCAAATTGCATGTTTTTTCAGAAGGGGGATTAGGAGGGGATGATTTGGGCTAATCAGATGCTGATTTGTGGCGAATTTTTTCCCCATTAAGGTGTTGATGCAAAATCAAAGAGGAATTAGAGCTGAGATTTAAAAAGACAGCGCTTTCTTGGGACAAAGCACCGATATTTCAGGAGTCAGTGAACTTCAGCTTGTCTGCTTGAAATAGAGAAGGGGAATTTGCATTTTGAAGCAGAGTCATTAATTTTAAAGCTAGTGTTCTAAATGGAAATTAAATATCTTTAGAGAACAGGTTCTCAAAACACATGTTTTTCATAATGCAGTTTGTTTAAGCACCGTGATTTCCATATAGCAGAAACAGGTATAATAACAGACAGCATTTACTTTATCAAGAATGCAAATAATAATTTTCCAAAAATTTGACATTACAAATCACTATGCAAGCACATAATCACAAGTTTGCATGATTTATGTTTTTAAGCATTTGTTAAAAAATATTTAAATATTTGAGGAGCTGATACTGAATAAAATAGAAAATATTTTATCTCTGCTCTTTCATTTGGATAATGGGAAGGTTTTGGCCTGAAGTTGAAAACTAACTAGTTTTTAAAAAGGCTGGTTTCCCCTCAATTATAATCATAAACAAATTAACAAAAAAAGAGGATCCTGTTCAGCTAATTTCAAACTGTTACAGTCGCAGATGATGATTGCAGGAAGTGGTTAAGTAATAGAAGATTTTTTTATTGTAGGACTCACTCAGTGTAACCAGCCCTACACAGACAATCTTTGTAATGCAGCCCTTTCAGGGCTGATATGGATATTTAATGGATTGGATTGGGACCTGTCACCAATCCCTGATGTATCTCTAATGGAATCTGAGGATTTACATTTGTTTCCCAGATAAGATTCTGATCCAGCTTCTCTTTGTAGTCAAGTAAATCATTTTACTCATTATTTGCTAATCTTAATTTCATCATCTCTGCCAGTATTACCTCTATTTACATAGCTCATTTTTTGACAAAAGCTGAGCTGCTATACTTTAGGATTGTACTCTCTACCCTAAATTGCATGCAATTCACACAGTTTTGCACACAAAACAGGGAAATGCATGAGCACTCCTAAATGACCACGCATAGATATTCATGCAAGCAACAACCTGTTTTACATGCAGATGGCCAGAAGTTTCCCTCTTTAAAAAGCAGGACACACACCCCCCTCCCCAGCTCCTCTGGAACAACAAAAAAAAAGGAGCGGGGAGGAAAAAGAAAAGGCAAAATGAAAACAAAGAGGACACACTGGATTGGATGCACAGGAGAGCTCCGGGGCACCAGCACTCCATGTTGATTTGTGCAGCTCTGTGGATCTGGATCTGTTTAGATCCCAGATTATGGAAGACTGAAAGAAATTAAAAACTCCACATTGCAGGTCAGCTGAGCCCACTCAGAACAGCTTCCTTAATAAATACCTTCACACAGGGCACTGTGATTGTGATCGGTGGCCCCTAAGGGAGCAAGGGAAGCAGTCCACAGAGTGAGCGGTCTTTGAAAGCCAACTGGAGAAAACAAACTGCTTGGTTTAGTTATTGTGATGCACTTCTGCCCTCCAGCTGGAAAGGCTGTGATCAGTTACCTGTATTCTACTGCTGAGGTGAATTTTGGGGGACAATAAAAGAAATGGCCCTCCACCACATCCTTTAGCAAGAGATTCCTCTCTAATATCTTTCACATCCTAGGACATTTTTGATTATATACTAAGAACAACAATGTTATAAACTTTTAATCTTTCTTCCTGGGCATGCAGAAAACCTCTCTGTACCTATGGGCAGGTGTATAGATGCCACCCCCAATCACCATATAAACAGCAACACATTTCCTCACAATATGTTGATATGAGACACCAATAAATTGCTTTGAGAAGACAGAAAACTCCAACACAGTTTGAGTGCTCTCAGCTCTAAGCACACTAAGAAATGGCATTATACAGGAAAAGTAACACCCTCACCCCTCATGAGATCTTACAGGACCACAGAACAACTGAGTCTGGCAGGAATCTCTGGATTTCATCTGGTCCAACCTCCTGCTCAAAGCAGGACCAGCCTCTGAGCCCTGCTGCTCAGGGCTTGTCTTGCTTTGGTTTGCCAAAGCCTTCCTTGCACTGGGGATCCCTGGATTTGACACAGCTCACCAGACGTGACCTCACCACTGCTGGAAAGAGGGGAAAAATCATTTTCCTGTACCTGGTGTATTGGTCAAGCCTATCACCCAGTTTTCCTTGTTATTTCCACTTCCATGTAATCCCTCCACCAGGTAACGAGTCAGTCACTTGTGCAGCACTCCCGAGAACAAGAAAGGGGTAGGAGCTGGCACTGCAGTTCACCTTGCAGAACTTGATGTTGGAGTACACTTGGGAGTGTATCCAGGCTTGTTTAGATCCCTTCACCAGATCGTGAGATGCTGGCTGCAGAAAATCTCCTTATACCTAGTTTAGTCTACAGTCAGAGGGAGGCTCTAAGCTGGGAGCAGGAATCACCAAGGCACAAATACAGGACCTCACTTCACCCAGTTTTAAACCAAATCCACACTTCAAAGCTTAACACTGAGCGCAGCACATGGTCACAGTCTGCAAGGAAGTCGTGCACTGCTCTGCTGAAGGATGTTAATGCTCATCACCATTCAGAGCACTCAGACTAGGGAAAGCTTAATTAAAAACATCTGACAGGCCATTATTATGTTCATACATAATCGCCAGGATGCCTGTACCTGTTATGCCAGATCTTCATACTGTAAATAATTAGCTAAAGGAAACCTCAAGAGGTTTCTTCAGAACACATACTTCACCATATTCTTATAGCATTTGCAATTTTAAAATCAGAAATTGAAGTGTATTTTAAATAGGAAACACTAATAACAGGCCTGCTGGTTTTTTCCCTGCATTAAGAGCAGGATTAATTTTCAAGCACTGCTGCACATTTTCCAGAGCAGTCACTAATCTGCTAATCTGTCCTTTGTAGAAGTGTTTAAATCGTTATGATCGGCTTCCTCATGCAACTATTGGGTTGAGTATTGCAGTGGAATAATTAGGAAAACATGAGGCAGAATTCCAAGAGAAAACAATGCAAGTGGGGAGAAAAGAAACTGGGTTTGCAGTTAGGGCACAGGCTGAGGACTCGGGGCCTTTGGGCTCTCTGTTGGGACCTGGACTCAGGGTGGACACGAGCAAAACTCAAGGCTCAGCTCCCTCCTCCCTCCAGCTGCTGTTGCCAGCACTTTTCAGCCCCTCAGCATCTTTGTAGCAATTAGTACAGGACTGCCAGTCCTGAGCCACAAATCCCAGCTAATGCCTCAATCCTAAGAAATTTGCCCAGCAGAAGGTGTGAATTTTCTGCAAAAACTTATGGCAAAGCCACTGCCTCCAGATGGGAACCTGGGAACTCTAAGGCTGTCCCTGGTCTGCAAGGTCCTGGATGCCCAGTCACTTACTCATAGAGGCTCTGAGTAAAGGACAGGATGGAGTCTGGACCAGGACAAACCGCAGGCAGAGGCTGGAGTTTGCTCTGGTTCCCAGGTGTGTCACACACCCCTTGGCCTGGCAAAAGCTGCTGCAGAAGGAAGATCCCTGAATAGTCCCATTTGTAGAAACACTGCGAATTTTAAAGCCAGCACCTGTTGGTTTAAAAAAACCCCTCATCATATCCACAGACCCCTTACAGAAACCCAGTGGGCGCCCAAGTGTGCACGACCCATATTCTCTGCCTGCACACCTGCATGGCACAGGTGACTCCACTCTGGTTTATTTTATTTTATTGGGCTTGGCAACCTAATAAAAAGCAGAAGAGTTCAAACTTGTAACTGTCCCTTCCCAAACGGGTCTTTTTGAAATACCTGACACTAGACTTGACTCTTCTGCTTATTAGAACAAGGTTTTGCTGGTTACAAAACTGAAACCAAAATTTCACAATATCTCAGTGGGGTGAAAAAGCAAATATTGATATTCATCCCAATGAGCTTTTGTTTTGTTACTTCTAGGGAGTGGAAAATTTGCAATGTCCCATCTTTGTAAGGAACACCATGAAGTAAATGCTGTTTCCCCAGATTACCACAGCCAGTTTCTGTAGCATGTCTCTGTGGTTAAGCTCACACTGTCCCCAACCAGGCGTTTCTGTCAGATATTTCTCTTACTGAAATATCTCAATATAAAAAGTAGCTTTTAAAATGAAATTTTTTTTTTCCACAAAAATCACAAAAGCTCCAATTTGATTTACAGTTGTGAGAAAACCTCAAACACTGAAGTTTTGAAAACCAAAAGTGTAGAGTGCAATTTGTTCTCTCCCATCCCTCTACTGAAACACTCTTAGAGAAAGAGTTTTGCCTTGGAGTTACAAAACATGCAAACACAGTTTTTTTGACTCTGTCCCATTAGGGAAAAAACATTCAAACAAAGCATGTTTTTTTTTTTTTTCTTTCTTTGACATATTCAAACACAAGTCATGGCTGATTTCAAACAGCTCTATGGCAGGCAAATGTAATCTCAGAAATGATAAATGCAAAAAGTGCCCCTCTGTAGCACTTGGTTGGAAAGCTGCAGACTGAAAGCAAACCAGTTATTTCCTGGAACTGGCATTTCACAAAGGTTGCAGTCCCAGTTTTGTAACTCTCCACAGGCTGCCCTGGTAGGAATTAATGAAATACCTGGGCAGAGTAGTCAGAAGGGGAATTAACTTCCCAACACATTCCAGCAGTGACTATCGCCACACCCGCTCTCGACAATGACCAACCCTCCAAAGCCAACCACAGAAAATTTGTCATTTGCATTCCTCAACACGCAACAAAACAAAGGAAACAATCAGAAGGGGGAAAACAAAAATCTTCGGATTCAGTCAATAAGTTGCATGTGTTCACAGGGGAAAGCTATAAGGGAGCGATTGAACTCCGTAGGAACGTGTACGGATTGAAGAGGGGTTCCTCCTGGGAACGGCTGATCGAGTCCATGGATAAAAGGTCAATTTACTGAAAGGAGAAGCCAGGCAGATGGCTGTTGGAGGGGCCATAAAGTGTCCTTTTGGCTGACATGGTGGTCCCCCCTCTCCCAACAAAATCACAGATTTTGTTAGTCAACTTTTCAAGTCTTTCTATTGTAGATGATTTTGCCCAAAATAGGTGGAGTTCAAATACATTGAGGATGAAATGCTGAAAAAAAACCCCATTTGATCAATAATACCCATTACAAGTTAGTATCACACAGTGCAACACTATTTTGTTTAGTTAAAGTGTCACTTAGACTGAAGAATGACAATCACTTTGCACTGATTCTCCCAGCAGGACCCATCTTTAAATATTCAACATGTTTTGTGAGGTCAACGCATTTTCACAAGAACGTTACCTTGGTTTGTCATTTTTAAAAAATCATTCCATAAATCTAAACGAATTCCTCATCATGATCTACCATCATCTGTCAAAAAGGTACTTATAAATATGTATACGATCATTCTTTCTCTTTTTTCTTTTTACATGAAGAAGGTATCAATGCTACAACTAATTGGGCTAATTTACATCAAAGACTATACATAATTAATTTGTTTGTTAAAAGCTTTCAGCATTTCTTACAGGAAGTGCAAGAGATCGTTGCTGAAGTTTGAAGAAGTAATTAGCAATAACAGATGTCAATGCACATAATTGTAAAATGAGACCAGAAAAGGTACTGACAGAGTCTAATTTCACAACTGGGTTTCTATCAAATATTCTGCTTAATGGTATATAGAAACAATTATGAGTATTTATTCTTTCCTCATTCCAAGGAGAAAGCTCATTTTTACCACTAAATAAGAGCCTTACTTCTATTACTGCTTAAAATAATTATGAGAATAAATCAGTCTACACTCAGACATGACCTTGTCATGAATGTCAGCCACTCATTCTTGGAAGGGAAAATGCAGAGCCACAGGAACTCATGAGGTCACAAGATCTTGTGATGGACACAGGAACAACACACACACCCCTCAAGAAGTGCACAGGGGGCTGTAACTTTACCGTGGTCTTTTCCAAAACAGAATGAACCACATGAGTCTGGAGGCTGGCTGAAGCCAAGGGATGACCTGGAGTCACCTCTGTGCCGCCTGTGACCATGCGTCACATTGAGTGGGGAGGTGAGACCCTTCACTCCAATGAGTTCTCACCCCCTGATGCTGCAAATGCTGGGCACAAACAGCTCTCAGGGTTGTGTTAAAGCAATAACAGAGACTGTGGACACCCAAACTCAATGAGCTGTTCTAGTCGGGCGTGTGCAAGTGCCACGCTGGACATTCATCCCCAGAGTCCCCTCCTGCATGCACCACTTCAGGCTGCAGTGTTTGCCCTGGCCCAGTCTTTAACTAAAACTCACAGAAGAATAGATCTCCTAGTTTCTCTCAGCATAGTTGTGCTGTTACTTGGCCCAAATTCCCCATGCTAATGAAACCTTTCACTGAAAGCACCCATCGCTTTCAGCCGCTCCCAGCCCGGCTATTTTAGTGCGGCTTTCGAGCATTTCCATGAGCAGTTTACGGCCCTGGAAGGAATGTGGCCCAGATCTGGAGATTCATGGCCCCATCCATACCTTTTACACTTGGGACTGAGGGTTCCCTACAGGGGACTCTTTTCAATGTGCTATGGCAGATCACTGCCCAGCTTCCACTAATGCCTTCAAATTACACGGCCTCCTCAATTGCACTCTAACACGCACAGACAAAATGCCAAGAGCACATCTTCTTTTAGATATCGTTTTATTGCTATCTATGACTTCCCACAGCATCTATTGATGCTCTAAAAATTGTTTTTGAAAGATGGAAACTGCTAACCAATCTTGCCTCAAAGGAATCCCTCCCCTTGGAAGAAACAAATGGCAGCTACAGAGCATGCAAATGAAGTGACCAAGATGCCTATTCAGGAACTGCTGGCATGGAGGATAATTATGACCTGTAAAAAGCTCTCCTGGAATCCTATCCATTAGGATTATCCTACATGAAAGAAGAGTTTTCAAGTATGAAAAAGGACAGGTGTGTCCACACCACAGCAGAGGTGCCACCTTCATTGTCTGAGCGACAGTTTCAGCACAACCCAGTTATTACCGTTTCCTCTTGTATCCAGTCTTAACAAGATTAAAGTTTTCTGTTCAATAAGCACCTACTCTTCACTGGCCAGATTGTATTAGCATGGTTGGCATTCCACCAAGGTTTAGCAACTCTTTCTAAATGGGGTTTAATAAAGGACTTCGAAGGGATCATATAACTAGACAGAAAGAGTGTAGATAATCAAATTACTGGCTTTCAGCACATACTTAGCCTTCCTTGCATCCAGCCAAACAAGATTTCACATCAAATGCAGGAAAACTCCATGCAAATAAGCTGCTAATGATTATTAGAAGATTCTCACTCTTATGAGAGGATGTCTTATGACAGGTACTCAACATCTGCTCAAATGATTTGTCACCTTATTTTACAACAAATTTGAGGTGACACTTTTATCTTTAAAGTGTTCCTGCAGGTATTTCAGATTAATTACTCCTTACAGCACCTCTGAGTTTATAACTAGTGAGTCCTCAGAGGTCAAGGTAAGTGCTTGCCTATGGTCACCCACCAGTCTATATCTGTCCTCTAAGGCCAAGTCAACACACCACGAGTTCTGCACAGCCCCAGGTGCCCACTGGGCACCATCAGCACCTTCACATGAGCCTTCACTGTCCCTCATTGTCTCTCTGGTGAGGCAGACACAGCCAGGGACTCCCACATTCACTGGCAGCCAGCCTGAGCTCAGATTTCCTGAGCAGGGTCAGTGATCTGAGCTGAGTTTATGTGGTTACCCACTGATGGCATGGACTGAAAACATCCACCATCTCCAGCTTCCCACATGGCCAAGACCACTCAGTTCCCTTATTCCATCGTAGCCCTGATGCAGAAAAGCCAAAATGGCATTAAAAGCAATGTTTCCCAGTCCCACGCTTCTTTCTGAAACCCCGGAACATATTTCACCTTTCCCATTGTTCATCCTTGACTGTACATGTTTGTGGGATCCCGTGTATGGCTGAGGCAGCTGGCAGGGCAGCTCCAGAGGAGAAGATGCCAGGTCTGCCTGGGCTATGCATCAGTAAGCGTTTGTCTTATGCCTAGACCTGCCAAAAGCCAACATCAGGGTTTCACTGTACTCTCCCAGCATAGCAATGGTTAGATCCCTTTTATCTCTGATGGTAATTTTCATGGACCCCTGCCAGTTTCTTTATGTTCTACAGAGTTCCCCGCTTCATTCAAAGAGAACTCTATTGTTCTCTTCCCTATTCCCTCAAATATATTTCCAAAACTTCTGTTCTAAAAAGAACAGGTTTTCTTGGAAGCTGGTGCTGGAAGAAGCCTTGGCTCCTGACAGCCCCTAAGCTGCATGGGCATCACAAAGATCTTTGCAATCAAAAGTTTTAATGAAGATAGACCCAGGCCAGAAGCTTAAATCAGACCATTGTTAGCTCTTGGTGTTTACAGACTCAGAATTAATGTATATAATTAATTAATGCATAAAATTACATTGGCTATCTAGCCGACTCCCAGTCTGAACACACCCTCAATTTTATCAATAAAGAAATTGGCTGTCAGCTGGCATTGCCAAGTGGTTTCCAAGTGGATGTCACAATTGCCAAACAAAATAGTGAAGACCAGAGCACACAATCCACAGCAGGGGACCAGCACTGACCCAGAATCTAGAGCTGAATCCATATCAGAGGCAGAACTTCAGCAGAGGGGAGCAGAGCTGCCTCCACTCCAGAGCCTCACCGTGGTTCTGCAGGGCAGCTCACTTGTATCAGATCAATTTGCCAAGTTTCCCCTCCAGAAGGGAGCCCATCTTTTGTGGGTAAATTTGCCAGTCTCAGTGCCAGAGGTGTGTGCAGGGCAGGAGGGAGATGGTGGCTGTGGGCTGGTCCCCACACAGAGATTTAGCTTTTTATGAAGAAGGCAGAATTCCATTGCAAAACCTGTACCTGTGCTATGCTTTGTGGAAAATCAAACCCACTGGGCTCTGACACACCAAACCTGCCCGTGCTCCCTGGTTAACTCCAGCCCTGGCCTTACCCCCGAAGTGGGAGGTTGGGTTTTGCATCCCAGTGCTTTTCCAGACTCCAGGAGAGCCTGGGACCACGGTGTGAAGCTCTGCTCACCCAGCAGCACAGCTCCCTCACCAGAGCATTCACAGCACTCAAAACTCACTTAAACACACCTCAGCACCCTGTTACATTCTGGAATCCTACACATACTCTGCTATTCAAGTGAAACAACCAGAGCGTTTTTCATATACAACTTGCCTCCTGGCAGCTACACTTTATGACAAAACCTTTCATGTAAGCGTAATAAAAACATAAATGAAGACAAGACAGCACAGTTTAGTGGATTTCAGTAAAGAGGCTGAAAACAGAAATCCTCGAAACCACACCTTATACAACAACTGTAACCACCTCCAGCAGACCCAAGGGGAGCAGGAGGCTGCAGCCACCAGAGGCCCCCCACTGCAGAGGGGAGATGCTCAATTTCCACCCACAGCTACCCAATTCCAGCCCCAGGAATTCCTCCTGCTCCCAGACCCTCTCTGCTGCGGTGTGTGCCCACCCACCCCACAGGAAATAAGATAGTTGGCCATCTCCAGCAGCAGGGAGATGTTATAATGAGACGTGGAATTCGCTGGGAGAGAAGAACACCACCTTAGATAATCGTAAGCAAAAAGTAATCTCTTTTAAATTTTTTTTTTTTCCCCTGCACTTTTAGGTCTCCTCTAGTCTAACAAGAAAAGCAGCTCTTGGCTTTTATCAGAGTGCTTTTTCCTCCTTCCCAGCTCTCCAGCAGCAGCTATGCTGATGCAGTATTTGGGCACTACAGGTGAAGTCTTATCTGCCTGAGACCTCGGTGGCTGCTGACAGTTTTCTGTTCAGTGCCCAGAAATCTTTCAAGAGATTTTTAACTTTGCCGAGAGAGGGAAGAGTTTGAGCTCTTCAAATTGCTTCAGTGTAATCCTCTTCATTTGCCCTCACCAGCAAACTCCAGCTCCCACTGAAGCTGGCTTGAGAGAATTAGGATTTAATCCAACATTGTTTTACCTGCAGACACAATTCCTGGTTGACTGAGCAGTGATGAAGTGCTTTGATATTCAGTGATCATTTTACAATGACCTCTCATTTTCAGAGAAATCAGTGACAGTGAGGGGCACTACCATCTTTTTTCATTTTAAAATTAACCAAATTACGATTGAGATTGGAAACAATAATGCAACAACGCCTTTCATTTAGCTTGGAGTTTTTCATCCATTGCAACATATCATTTTCTCTCTTTTTTTTTTTCTTTTCTACTTTGTCTTTCAGGGTTTTTGGTTTTGTTGCAACAGGAAAAGCGCTGCAACACTAAACACAACAAAGCATTACATATTTGGGAAGGAAACACAAGAAAAATGAAACATGATTTCAGACCAAATCATTTTCTCCCCAGTTCTCCCTCCAGTTCAGAAAAGTAATTATATACACAGCTGTGAATGGAATTTGTAATTGTTTCACCTAAATATTGCAGCTGGCTTTAAGCACAGTCACACCCAGAAAAACTTCCCTTTTTGCTACCTAAAGTTTAAGAAATAATAAAAGGATCAAATCACTTTAAGCTGCAGTTTCTCCAATAAGTGTAAGAAGGTATTACATCTTTTTAAGTTAAAAAAGATAGAAACTACTTAGGACAGGCAGAATCCAGACCCAGTGTTCTCATTCCTTACTTTCATCCCTGCTGTTATCATTACAATAATGAAGTATTTTAATCTTGAGGTTTTTCACTTAATAGGTTCCAATTAAGGACTTCATAAATTACGTAGATGTTAAAGACTTTTTTTCTGCTTTCAGAAAAAAAAGCTGCTTTCACACACTCCCTCCCCTTTCTCTGGACCCTTTCACAACTGCTTTGCAAACTTTATTAAAAAATGGGAAATTGCACAGTCCATCTAATTAGCAAAATCACAGTTGCATGCAGCTTACATAGACCAGTTGTTCATATCAGAATATTCCTTATCGAAGATATTTCTCTCCTTGTATCTTGTTCCAGCCCTAGAACAGCCCCCCAGAAAAAGTCCTTGGATAGGGCAGGCACACAGCGATGCTTCTCCCAGCATCTGCTCTCTATCCAAATAAAGTGTTGGAATAAGCAAGAAGCAGAATAAAATATCATGTTTCTTTACAAACCTTCCATTTCACCAGTTTTACTGGTGCTTAGGCCTCACAAAGCCTCTGCACACACGACACAGAAGATTTTTGATATTCACTGAAACGCGAGTACGACTTCGGTATCCAAAAGTACAGGATCCCACAGAGGATATTCCTCGCCTTCCTTCCAAACATTGTGATTCTGTGGCAATTCCCTGTGGACTTCTGCAGCTTTTTCCCTTTGAATTTTTGGAAGTGAAGGAATGAGGTCTGCTAGATGTCAGCATGCATCAGGCTTGTTAGTGTAGATCTCTGAGTGCCGAGAGAGCACAATCCGAACGCCTGACTCCAAACGCTGGAGAGCGACAGTTAATTTTTCTAATGATACACAAAAGTATCAGGAACATTTCTGACATTTTCCTTTTAATTCTATTCCCCTACAACCTTCCCCAAAAATCCACAAGTCAAAACGACAAAGGGCTGAAGCACTGACAAGCACGCGGGTCTCTCTTCTTTAGAAATGTTTTGAATTTACTAGGAAGAAGTTTCTTATTGAAAATATTGCTAAGTTAGATTCTTCATCTATCAAACCTAACAACCAAGTTCCTTCAAAGAAAGACTATTATGTACCATTAAAATGAAATATTAGAGATTTTTTCCCTAAAATTACTATAAGGATTTTACAGCTAGCTGAAAACACAAGTACTTTTCTAAAGGATGGTTGATTGAAATAAACCCAGTTCAAAATAATTTTTCATTTAAATTTTAATTTAAATTTTAATTTAATTTAAAATGACCATTCATTTATGATTGCTGCTATTAAAATTAATCACTCATCTTTTGTACAAACCAAGACAAACTTAATCCACAAACTTGGCATCCCTTGTTACAGATGAAACACCCTCAGACTGCACAATTCTTGAAAGATTGGGTCCAGATCTTTGTATTGACAACCCCCAAACCAATTTAATCAAATAGAAACCTTTCCATGATGTAGCATCAGATCCTATTGAAGTTTTTTCTGCATCCTTGCTCATTGCTTCTCTACTTTGAACAAATTACCTGAAGACTTGGCCACATTGCAGTGTTGTTGTTAGGCACAAGTTTCTCCTACTAAAGCTAAACTGAAAAAAAAAGATCAAAGAAACTTTCAACAGTGAAATTAGGGCACGTAAAGTTGAAATAGGCATTTCTTGCAACATTTAACTCATTTAACTCTTTTGATTGCAAGCTTTCTCTCTCTAAAAGGAAGCGCCAGAGGACATAGAAACACGGTCAAAAAATGTGTGCCAAGCTTTTTTTACTTATTCAGCACCCCTAAAGCACAACCTCTCACAATTCCCAAGGTCTGTTTTGCAGCATCTTTCTGAGGCAGGTAAGATGCTACTTTCGTTTAAACCATGGGAAGGGAAGTCAGGACACAAATCCTGCACCTAAACAGTGGCTGGGTGAGGAAACCTGGCTGAGTGGGTGTCTAACAGCTGGTGCAGAAAGTACAGGCAGAAAACTCTATAATTGCTGCTCTTTGTAACAAGTCTAACTTCAGTCCCATATCTACAGAGGTACAGGCTTAAGGATTTTATTTTCCAAAGCCCTGAACGTGCTACTTTCTTTTCCTAGAAAAGCCTGGTCTCATCTCTGGACCATCAAGAGCCCTGAACCATCTCTTGGGCTCTCTGCACAAATAAAGCTCGCCTGAGCAATCCCCCAGCTGCCTCATACACACAGCAAGGCCGAGCTGAACAAAAGTTGTGTTTTCTTTCCAGCTGCCCAGAGCAAAAGAACTTTCCCCTCTCCCCATACTTGTCTGGCATCATCAGAGCACTGAATCCAACTGTCTGCCCCTCTCTGTGCCTAAAAGGCATGAAGGACGTGGAGGAACTGTGGGCTCTATCACATGCAGAATTTCTTTTGCAGCACATCAGAATCAGACATGATCTCTTCTGACATGACATCAAGAAACAGTTTTGTTTCTTTCTTTACCCCAAGCTAAATGAAGGGTTTATATTGCGCTTGTGGTTAATGCCTGTGTTCGGAGCCATGTATCCTTCTGAGCCTCTCTGCTGGATCATGCACCACTGCCTCTGCAGCAGGCAGCCCACAACCCACTGAGAACTTGCTCCTCAGAGGTGCTTGCTTTATACCTGTGAGGGTTCTTTTCCTTTCCATTAATTTCATTATTATTCCCTTTGCCTGCAACCCGGTTTTGGTGCCTCTCCTGGGGCTGAAGAAGCAGAGCAGCAGCCTCAGCAGAGAGGGTGCCCCAGCCATGAGCACAACATCGAGTTTTGGGGACTCCAGGGGTGGCAGATGGACATTTCTGTGGCTCCACACGAGTCACCTCAGCAACACCTGGCAGTCCTGAACTCACTCATCAAAACTGCCCTTTCCTTCTCTCCCTCACCCATCAATCTCCTCGTTGGAGGAGTAGCTTCGGAAAAGATGAAAAAACAAATGGGAGCAGCAGGAAAAAAATTGTTTCAGTTATTTGACCATTCCAGTGTGGTCTTTTCCTTGCCAGACTTGGGTTTTTCACTCCTTGATGAAGGAGTTTTTACTCCTTTGGGTAATGGTGGGAAAGACTGTACCATTCCCATCACAACAGGAATGTCCACCACAAATTCCCCACAATAGATAATCTTAATTGTTTTGCAAAGATAAAGTTGGAGGTAGGTGTTCACCAAGTATTTTTTTAAAATTATGAGTTCATTTGTCAGCAGACGACTATGATCAACGTAAATGAAAGGAAAACTAGAAGAACTCTTTTAAAAAAGTATTTCTTGCATAAATTAATTAATCAATACTCAAAAACATCTTTCAGAAAAGAGAAAATTTTACTGACAAATGGACCTTTTCAGTCACAAGATCCACCTTTGCAATAAACACAGTCCCAGACATGAGTAAACCCTGGAGTGTCACACAACGGGGAGACACCAGAGGAGCCAACTGGAAGTCGTGTCATTTTTTAATCTTCTTAATATTGAAATCCTTCTTTTTTTTTTCTCATGAGCCGAGTGAATTTCTACAGCACTTTCATAAGCACAGAAATTCATACCAGGAGCTGTGTGTTTGTGTTAATCAAAAACATGTGGCAACACGCTACACGTGTAGATAAACAGCATGGGTAATTGAGAGAAACGTTCTGCTCAGCGTTTTGCTTGTTCTGCTGTCTCTGTTGAGTTGGTTTGCATTTATTAACGAAAGTTAAACTGAAAAACCCCCAACGTTTCTTAAAACTCCCCATTGAAAAATTGCAATTTTTAAAAAATTAATTGTCTCATCCCTACCCTGAGCAGCAACTACAATACATGAAGTTTTTCACTCCAGACACCAGCATTTCCTTCATATGCCAAATTGTTTAAGCCATATTACTTGGAAATTGAAATTGATGGAGGACATCTGATCTAAAAGATTCTTTTCTTTAGGTTTAATATGCCACATCACATGATCTTGTCAGGTGGGATCATGTCAGTGATATTTATGCCAGAATGTGAATCAGCCATGTATGAGTTGACTGTACTAATACAGCAAAGGGACAGAGATTTTTTGGCAGTATCTTCGTTGACTTTTTTCCTTTTCTTCCTTTCTTTTTCAAGAGGAAAAAAAGTCTGAGTTATGAGCAGTGGCTAAATCACAGGCAACCTTCTACCCAGCCCAAATTCCTGATCTGTGCTTTGTGTGGGTGGATCAGAGCACCAGTAATAGGAAAGCCATTAGATGAAAATTAAAGAGAACTTTCCTACCATTTTCTTTTGGCTCAGCTGTTGCCATGGCATTTTTCTTCTACAAAACTCAGAAAACTCAAAATTCTATTTGTGGAACCTCCTTTCTCTGACTGATTTTCCCTCTCATTCTATCACTAAAACACAACAAGAGGAGCAGTGTCTGAGGTCATCTTTCACCTGAAGACTAAGATAAAGAAATGAACAAATTTAGAGTCTCTGACATGCTCTAGGATTCCTGGCAGCACAAACCATGATGGGTGGCAAAAGAAACATGTCTGAAATCCTTACTGTACCCTGAGGAAGGGTCTGGGGCTAAATTCTGCTTCCACTGACACCCTTCTCCCTCTGCTGAAGGAATTGAGGATGGAATTTGGCCACGTGTAGCCAATTCTACACCCGGGCTGGTGGGTATTTACCTCTCAACTCAGAGATACAAATGCATGGCACCATGACAGCCAAACCCTGTAATCCTTGTGGATTCCTTTTGTTCTTGAGGAAACAAAGTGATCTCTCATGCTGGTAACCAGGAAATCCAACTGGGCAGAGGTTTCTGCCAAGAACGTGTTCTAGCAGAGCTTCAGATAATCTTTTTGAGGTCTCTTTCCTATGTCCCTTCCAACACACCATGGTTTTCTCTTGTTCTGGTGACACTGGTCCCCACTGTCCCTTTGGTCTGTGATGTTTCAACAAGACTCACTTCTTTCACAATGAACTCAAACAGCAAATAATTTGCTGAGAAAACCCAAATACATACTCAGTGCTCCAAAATCTGTCTTGATCATATAAGCCATAACTCCAAGCCCAAGCTCTCTCACCAGGTACAAGGTTTGCAAAAGCCAGCTGCCTGCACTGCTTGTGGCTCCACATTAGCATAATTTATCCTTAACTGTAAAGGTTATTTAAAACCCAGAAAAGCAGCTTTGCCAGTTCTCATTTTATCCCACACAGAAAGTTGCTTTAATTTGCAGTCAGGGGGGAAGTCAGTCAGCTGTTCCACCTGTGCCACGACAGGCTGCCTGCTCCTGCTGCTGCCGTCCCGGTGTGGCTGCGGGAACCTTTCTGTGGGAATAAAGCTGCGTGCTAAAAATAGAACAGGGAAAAAAAAATCGAGTGGCTTCTAAATTTTACAACCAGTTCTCCTTCATGCAAGCTGAGAGCAGCTCAGAAATGTCATCTTGCCAGGCCGTGCAGCTCTAAAAGTGCCTTGCTGGCCCCAAACCAGTGAAGGTTCTCCAAATCCAGCCCCGATGCAAGAGGAGCAGAGGCATAAGAGCCAAGTCTAACATTTAGACTGCCCATTATCAGCTCATGAAAGGTTACGCTGATACTAACAGAAGTATTATGACAGTTCATAATAATTAATGTGTTGTCTTATTCTGGTTTTCAGCAGATACAGGAGAATGACGTTTTTCAGAAGTTTGGAAGCATCTCCCTCTAGGCAAGGAACTGCCTGCAGGTAACTAACACTGCCCCAAGAGGAGATTAAACCAGAAACAGATAATATTGCAGAAGAAGTGCTGCAATAAATAGAACTCTGCTGTTTTCTATTCATTTGTGCCTTTATGGAACTCTTCAATAAAATCTGATTGCCAGAACTTTAATGGTGCTACATGGAAAAAGATTAAATCTGTTTCATTCCATGATAAGAAATAGGTACTACAGAGAAGACATCCCATCTTTTTTTTACTCTAATTATTTAAGGAAGATGCTTTTTGCGTGAGTGGACAAAATCTGGATCAAACTTCTCCACAGATTCATGAAAACGAGGTTCCACTGATCACAAACAACATATTCCAACTGACAGAGAAAGATAAGTTACATTAGTTTATATTTCTGGAGATGATCTAAGCCCTTAGTTATCTGTTACATCAAATGTCTCAGTTTTCCTTCTGTAATCTAATATCCACCTTCAAGCTTGCCCTACATTTAAAATTTATACAAGTTTTTTCAGATGCTGCCATTTTGCCTCGGGCTTTGTAGGTGTTAAGCTCCAGTAATAATCTACACTGTTTCTTTAAGAAAGTTCATCCATTCACTTTAATTACATTTTCAGCCCTGGTTATTGTCCCTGTGCCTGCAAAGAATGTTTCCAGCCATAAAAAACCATTATCTGCCACAATTATGGATAACCAGAGCGTGGCCAGAGGGCAGAAATGCCATGGTGAAAGATTGTACCGCAATTCAGCGCAGAATTTATAACTTTCCTCAGGGCTAACTGTCAGCCTGATCACAATGCCTGACAAAAAGATCCAGTAAAGCAAATGCAGATGCTTCTTCTTGCCTGCATGGTTGCTCTTTTAAATTTTTTTTATTAAGGTGCAGTTTGTTGCGATACACAAAGTTGCAGCCACCGTGGGAGCAACACCGCAGCAAGGACACCCCGCCTGATTCACTTCGCTGGAGCACAGATTTAGACCATACGAGTCCAGCACCATGGTTTTAAACACATTGTTCCTGTGCAACCAGGACACCTCTGAGGTGTGCAGAAATCACTGCTGTGCATTTGCCCTGGTGGCCAAACTGCAGCTCAGTTTTGGCTGCTGCATTGTGTCCTCTCTGCTCCTCGTTACAGATGGAGACAGATGATTTTCCACAGCTTCCCATGTTACTGCTCTTGCAACATTAGATCTTTCCATCACTAATTCTTGTGGCTATTAACATCCAGAGGAATGCCAAACTGGAAGAAAGATTAACTTTTTGACACAGCATTTGAGGATATTCAGTTATTTCTCGCATTCCATCAGGACAGAGGTTTGTATTGTGCCTCCTGATGCAGGATTTCAACAGAAGAGGGCAAGGAGGATCATGAGTCCCCCATCACAGTATTTCATGAGGAGAATAATACAAATCCTTCTATATTTTTTTTCCAGCCAGAAGTCTTGAAACACAATACAAACACGACTCAGAATTATCCTCCTTGGTTTTGTGGTGAAAGAAAACTGAGCAGTTGAGAGGGGCTGCGGTGATGTTCCTGGCATCCTTGATGCCTGTGGAACTTCCAGCAGAGCAGCAGGAGCTGCCATCCCACCCCTGCCCATGGGAGCCACGTTTTTGGACCCTTGTGAAGGGATAAAGCAGGTTGAAGTTCCTCCCCAACCTCTGGTGTGCTCCAGACTCCTTTAGCCTGTACTCAGGTGCTGGTGCACATTCCCACAGGGCCGGTGAGCCCCAAAATTGAACTTTGTGCCTAATCTCAGACTTTCACAGAGAGATAACAGAAGCAAAGCCAGGATCTGGTGTTCTTGGGTTTTAACAGGGGATGCCGTCTTTCTCAGCAAGGAGGCAGCTGCTCAAAGGTAAGTGCAGAATAAAGAGCTTGAAAACAAATTTGATTTCTACACCAATCTCTCCCTGGGGTTTCCAAAAATACTGTGCTTTTTAATGGGACAATAATGCCTGTGGACATTAGGAATTCAAGGGCCTTTAAAGGTGCGGCCCTGTGTGGCCACAGATCAGAGTGAGAGAATTCTCTGTAGATCAGCCTATTTTCCTCACTTTAGTTTTAATGGCAGGAATTCGAAATACGGAAAAGATAAAGGTTAAAAACGTCAGAGGAGATGAGCGAGCTGTGATTTGCTTGATTCTAGGTAGTGCTATGAGATAGCTTAGTAGGAAGCTTCTGCTCAGTGCAACCCCTCTGAATTCTGTTCTAAACTTTCTGGGTTTCTTCCTCTGAGCACGACCAGTTCCAAACGCTGCAGCAGAGCTCTCTGCAGAAGAAGTATTTCTCACAATCTTTGAGAAGGTATTTCTTCCCTAATTCCTATCACCCTAACTCCACTCTGGCATGAACAGGTCGTAAGATCTGGCATCCCTGATCCCTCTTCAAACTCAACTTCTATCCAAAACATAATCGGAGGTAAAACTCCACCCCTTGGCGTACCTTCAATAAAACATCATTCTACCTGAACCTCAGAAAAGATAAACTATTAAAGTAATAAGAGGATAATTTAACCTCTTTAATCAGATAATCCTCCAGCACATTGGACATTTATTTGCACGGTATATTCTACCATAATAAGTTTGAAGCTCCGATTTAAACAATTCCCCACCCTCAGAAAAAAGCTGAAGGAAGTGGTTGAGACATTCCATATCTCAGGTGCCATTATGTGAATGTGAAAACAAATGAGTTTAATTGGGGAGAAATTCATCCCAGACAGAGGGCTCGCCCAAGGCCCTTGTCTGAGAAACCCCACTTAACTCCACTCTAGCACAGAGGAGCTACACAGGCACTGGATGCCAATTAAGCCCTACTTATCTTTTTAATGAAGGGCTGAATCTGAAAACGAATTATTGTTTTGATGTGTAAATGCTGTTGGTTTGGTAAGGGAGTGAAAGGATTCTATCTGGGGGGACAGGCAAAACTGAAGCGATAAAGGGTTTGCACGAACATCCATGAAAACCTTACAGAGCTCTCCATGAGCTGGAAAACAGTGCCTGGTACTCAGACTAAAACTGCAAATTCAGCAGCCCTGGATCCTCCTGTGTCTTTGTGCCAGTTTCAGCCAAGCATTCCTTTCAGAGACCAAAACAAACAGAAAAGCTTCCCTGAAAGCCAGAATATGTCTCATTTCAGCATTTGCTAAACTAATTGATTGCTTTTCTAAGCAGTCATTTATTCTCGTATTTCCCTCAGTGTCATTGAAATAAGTGTTAAGTGTTCAAAAATAAAGAAACTGTTTTACTTTAGGCCAAGCCAAACACCTCTTTTAGCTTTTCCATAAGTTTTCAATTGCTGAAAATATTTTAGATTTTTTAAAAGTACTTTTTATCTGGATTGTTTTCTAAATTTAAAATTGTCCAGGAGAAACAAACCCACCAATTAATACAAGTCAATGTATGGTCAAAGACCCTGCAATTAATTAGAATAAAAAGCAAAAGCAACTTTAGTCTCATTTAAAATTCAAGTTAGGGAAAAATTGTCATGATTTCTTTAGTTTTTGCTCAACTGTGGCTTTACATTAAGTGGAGTAAAACTTTCAGGTGGCTGCAGTCCTGAACAGGGATTTTTGGAAGACAGTTTCCCAGATACTGATCTTTGGAAATGAAAATGTTTCTCTTGCTCTGAAAGAAAAGTGAAATATGGTGCTTCCCCCTATCCGAAGTGCCAAAAATCTGTGAGCTGGTTTGGATCTCCCCAATGAAGGCACTGAAGTTCACCAGGTTTCCAAACCCCTGGAATCCATGACTGCTGAAAATACAGCGTGAAAAAATTAGGGATGTGCTATCCCAAGCAATGACCTTCAGCTTGTGGTCTCCAGACGTGAAGCAGAGCAGGGACTTGGATCAGTCCCTTTCAAAAACCAAGCCCATAAAGAGAAAGCTTAAATATCTAATAAAGCAATTCACTCAGCCCATTGGAACAAGATGAAAATCACCAGTCCAGAGGAAAACTCATTCAAAAGTGTGGGAGATTTTTATGGTTTTCCCAGTGGGGTTTTGACCTTCTCCTTAACAATCATGAATAGTAGGATGTAGCTATTTGAAGACAACAACACAGAAATTGTTTCAATGTGTTAGTAGTCAGAATTTTGCTGTAGGAAGTGGAATTGTGATTAATTGTCAGACGCATGGATATCTCATTTGCAAGACTAAATTTCCAAGGGCAGATTGTGTCACCTAGACTTCAGGGAAGAGCTGAAATTGTCCAATATAACCATTTTTTAAAGGACAGAGAAGTTATGGGATGGGAAGAGTGAAGGGAGTCACTGGCCCTTTCTCACCCCTGAAATATGCTGGTTTTCTGAGATATGAGCAAGAGTCATGATTAAGGTGTAAAAAATATAAATTAACCTATATCCATAGGCCTCTATTATTTAAAGAATCACTGGAAAATATCATTGGAGACCCACACTCTTGCATTGCCCCAGTCATATATCCATGTACGCGTTTGGGGTCTATGATTAGAGATGTTAAATTCCAGTTAATAGTTCAAAAAAAAGACAAAATGCCATGCTACTACTAACTTCAATCATCCTTGTTGCTGCTCCACCTCATTACACACACACCATTTCCCTCTGCATGACTGCAAGATCAAACCCCTCATCCCAGACTGTAATCACAGAGTAGTCAGGGAGTAGGTGCCCCCTCCCCTTTGCAGGGTCCTACAGCTCATTAGTCAATCATGTTATTAAGAAATTCTCGGTTTTAATAAATGAAGGTGGTGTTCATCTCAAGGCTGAGAATGGATGTTTTTATGGAAATAAGCACTTGATGCTTATCTTCACAGCATCTCCTTAAGAAAACCATTATCACTTCAAAATAGCTCCTCCGAGCAAAAAAAGTACAATTACGTAAGTCTTGTGCAAGCCAAGCCAGGAGGAGATGCCAGGTTGTGTTTATGTTTTTGCCATTTTTTAGACCCAAAAAATCAGCTTAATACAGTTCCAAACCTACAAAGACCTGGTGTTTCAGCCACCCACAGAAGAGCAAATGCCTCTGACAGGCTCCATTCCAGCTGAATTAACCCTGGGTTTTGAACCTGCCTTTAGTAAGAGCTTGCTCCTCAAGTAGGTCCATGGAACAACGGGATAACAGAATCCAATGCTTTGCTTAAATGCTAAAAATCATCCACTTAAGGGGAGCAATTATCACTGATCCTTCATGCTAGCTAGTTAACATTTAATGTCTTACTCCTTAAGATATGAAAATAAGCTATTTTAACCCCCTAAAGTAGATTTGAAAAGTCTCCTAAAATTTCTCGGAACAAATCTCATTTAGAAGCAAGTGAAATTATGTTCAGAAGCTACTTAGATGCTTTTTAAAAATCCAACTTGATATTCAAAATACAAAGCCCTGCAGTGATTTTCCCTTCAGTACCTTTTGAAATCAAGCTTAAAAAATGGACTTTGGAGCCAAGATGCATCTTTGTATCTGCGTTTTCTGTTGGCTGGTTTTCCTGCTATAGCACGGCGCTGCACTGCTCCGTCCACAACCGTACCCAAAAATACCACCACGAGACCCAAACTGCTGTTCTGGGACTGCTGAGTGATTGGGAAAGAGGCTGTGCTGTGATGGGCACACATCAACCACATCAAGATGGACTGTGCCTGAAAAGATTGTCTTTGGTAAATAAAAGGGTTTCAAAACGTGTCTTTTTACAAAGTGGTTTTCTTTGGAAACATTAAACTGCCAAAATCGACCTTCTTTACCACATTCTGCAGAGATTAAGACTGATGGCAAAATGAACCCCTTAAATGTCCAGGGAAATAATGTCCCCTAAAACTCGAGCTTGTTATTCCTAGTACTCCATGCTTGGTAACTAAGAAATACAATGTTTGGAATGCACATTTCACCTTTAGTCCTTACAGTGCACAGGAATGTGGATTTTACAGCTTTTTATTAGTGCAAACATTCAGAAAACAAACAGAAAACTAGTATGTTATTATTGTTAAAATTAATAAATATTTATATTATGGAAGTACACAAAATTTCCAGTCAGGATAGGTACCCTCTTCACACGTTGATAGATTTCTATTTATGGTAATTGCATCTCACAAAATAAAGAAATTTAGTTGCATTTACAAAATTGTAGGGTGGCCTTTGTCCCTGGGGCATTGCATTCACAGCCATGCAGCTCCCTGGGAGTTCAAGTGCAAAGATTAAACAATCTTCAGGATGGAGAATCATCTGTCTGAAATGCAACTACCAGAGAGGGAATGTTTGCATTATTTTAGTATTTTATTACACAGTGAAAAAGAAATCACAGTAAGCTTTTCTTGTGCCACCTGCACCACTCTGCAATAATCCCAAAGCGTGTCCATTAATGGAACAGCTCCCAGTTTGCACCTGAAGGAGGAACGTAAGCCTGCAACTTTCTGGGGTTATTTGACTCATCAATTAATAGGTAATCTCAAGGACACATCCACTGGCCACACCAACTTTCACCAGCTCAGTAGCGGGCTGCCAAACCCCCTAAGGATGACATTCCCACCTGCTTTCCTTTTCTCTCAAGCAAATCCCTGCCCAGCCAAACGGCTCTGACACTTCAGCTCTATCGTTTCCAGTGAAAATGAAAAGACTTAGCACTACGGAAAATCCCCCTAGCAGGCTCTGAAAAAAACGAATCTCTAATTACTGAACACATGAGGATTATAAGAATTTAATTAGGAGCCCCCCGACCCCTCCAGGTTGACATGGGAGGCTCATCCCAGCTCGGCCTCTCTGGCTGGTGGGTGCTGGGGAGGAACTTTGGCTTTTGCAAAACCCATCCGCCAGCAGCTGGAGCTGGGGCTGCTCACACCCTGTTGTTGCAGACAGCGAGGAAACCATCCAGTGTCCCAAATAAATTAATGAATTACTCTGCTCCTCCCAACAGACTCAACGCTGGAGCCAGGAGCCGTAATCGCGCTCTTGCTGCCTCTGAGTCACTGAGAGCCGGAGCCCGGCGCAGTGTGCAGAGTCAGCAGAGGCGGATGCTGAGCTGCATTGTGCCTGCAAGTCAGTCAAACCAGTTTAAAAATAAACTCCTCTTCCCCCAGCCCCTCTACAGGCCCCTCTGTGCACACACGGCGCTGCCGTTTCCCACCATGCAGGCGGCTTTTTGGAAGAGCGCGCCCGACTCGCACCAAAGAGCTTTTGCCCTTTGGGTTAAACCGTGTCAGTCCAGGCCCTGAGCAGGCACAGGAACCAAAGCTGAGGTTTTCAGAGGAGCCCGAAGGAGTCAAGCATTCAAAACTCATTAGAATTAAATGGGAGCAGAGCACTCGTGCTCTCAGGTGCCGTTGAACATCTCGGTCTCTGTGCTGGGGTTAAATCAAGATGAGGAGCTGTCACCTTGCTGCTGTGTTTTCTGAGGACAAAGGAGGGTCCATAGCTGCAAAGACAGGTAGGGTGAGACCCTTCTGTTCATCACAACCACAGAAAACCTTCCCCAAAACTGCCTCATTGATTTGTCCCCAATGCCAGAGTCATTGCACAGCTGGAGAGGGTAAAGTGTCCCTGTCATAAACCATTGATACCGTGGGAAACACAAAACACCTTTTTCATTTCATATCTAACTGCATGGAAATGGGAATTTTTCATAATAAACCGTTTTACATCTGTCTCTGATCAAAAAAATTACTGATAAAATGTATTAAATCCCCTCTGCCACTGATGTGGCATTTGAAATTAATTGCCAGATAAATTACAGGAGATATTCAAGGTCTGTAAGTAAATTTTAAATATTTTCATATTCAAAATTCAAACCATGTTGATCACACACAAGAGGCTGCATAGCTTGTTTCTGCTGCCTGGCTGTAGTAAAATGCTATGAATCCTTTTCAGGCAAGAAAATATATGTATTCAATGTTTTTGGTGATATTTACTGATATTTGCTGATATTAGTATTTAAAGTGAATGTTTCTGTGTGTTTGATCAGAAAATAAAAAGTTAAAACAAATCAGGTATCATGATTAAAATCTCAGGGAGCATTTTGGGGCAACTCAAATTTTGGATAAATCTAGCTCACATAAAACTGGTTCTAGTCCATGTATTTTCCTTCATCGTTCTTTTATTGCAGGGTAAATAAAATTATTTATTTCTTTTTCAGCAATCATAATAAAAGAGGTTATTCTCATTCAAGCTAGTAAAACTTCTCAAAGCTTGACTTTTCCAAATAACCACGTCTAATTTTTTTACAGAAAGAATTACACTGCAAAAATTATTTGCATGGAATCATTTTACTCTATGGATATTCTCCAAATTTTTCAAATGTGCTTAACATAAATCAAGGAAAAAAAGGAATGTTTCATCAACTAAGAATAAATCTGATCCTGCACCTAATTCCCTCTTTCCAAGCTGCAAACAGCAATAACCCTTGAAAGATGTTTTTAGGAGAGGTCATCCCAAAAAGAGGGAAGATAAACACACACTCCCCTTCATGTTCCAATAGGACCATTCCCACAATAGGATGTCTTCAAGTCCTTATTCAACCCCAGCATAGCACAACAGCAAAACTGCTGGTTCTCAAGGCTCTGTTCTCATTGCAAAAGCAAAGTACAAGTTCCAGACCTTTTCCCTGGAAAGAGAAGTTGCAGATGCCCAATCCTTGGTCATGTTTTGTGCCTGCTGCAGCTCAGGAATGTGACTGAGAAAAGATGCCCTGATATTCAGGTGCCAGATTATTATCCCTTATTCACATTCAGATCACAAGCAGCTATACCCCAAAATATCACTGCGGGCCTGATCCCTGGGGAATTGCCTTTCCCACTGATCCCAGGGCAGCATTGCAGTCACTAAGGCAGCATCTAGAATCTTCAGTGTGTGCCACTTTTCCAAATCTTTCCATGCTGTGTGATGAACACCAGTGCTGGGATGGTTACAAATAGAGATTCACCTTGGGTTGTGCTGCAATGGATCTATGAGTCAGTGCTCTGAGGGATGGAGGAGAAAAAGGATATCTTATCATTAGCAGAAGAAGAGCCAGGCTTATCAGGAGCCCTGCAGGAAATCCTCCTCTGTAACCCACAAGGCATCAAAGACAAGAAAACCAGCCTGTATTGGGATGGCAGGTGAGAACCCAGCTCCAGGAATGCTACAGGATATGAGACAATGCCATGGCCAACCACCAGAACTCGGCCCACCAGAATCAACAGGACCTGAGATCTTGAGGATCTCTGCCACAGGACACGTCTGCACTGCACACTATTAAATTTAAAAACCAACAGAAGAGACACACAGGGTTATTCTAGGAATCAAAAGAATCCCCTGCTACACCAGCACAGGGTCTGGGACTATTTTTCCAGTTTAGAATCCCAACGTTTGGCGCAAATGCAAATTTCTGCTGCACTATGCCACAGCCATCTCCAATCCCTCTGTGCACTGGGTCCCATTGGTATAAATGGTGATAATTTACAACTTCCAGTGTTTTGTGGTGGTTGTGAGAATGGAAATCATTATCCCTAGTGGGGAATACTTAAACACCTGTGCTGAGCCAAAAACTGGGGCAGCAGTGCAGGCAGGACCCCATTCCAGACACTGTTTTTGCTCCAGCTCCCAGAGTTGCATCAGTCCATGGGCATCTTGTGCACCTCAAGAGCATTTCAGGGAGATCCAGGAGGGACTGTGCCTACTTGCACAGGGAATTCAAACAGCTTATTACCAAAGCCATTTTCTTTTTTTATTATTACTTTCTTCAAACAAAGCTAATAAATCAAATCACCCAAGATGCACATTATGCAAACCTTAATTAGATTTGGCACACATCTCACTAGGAGTAGCACCCATCTGACTTCAGATCAGAGAACTCAGGTTTGATGGGTGGAACCAAATCGCCCACTTTGGAGTTGCTAAATCTACTTTTAAATGCAGTGTGTTTGCATTTTTTCACTCTGGGACCTGCAGGAAGTTAGCTTTGTTTGACTTTTGGGCAACAGGAGCAGTGGAAGGGAATTCAGAAATAGAAGGGGACATGTTTCGGAAGAGCATAAATCTCTTATTCTGCAGGCATGGGAGAATCACAAAGTTGGCAGCACCAATTTTATGGGGTTCCATTTCACACGGCTACTGCTTGTGGAGCTTCCTCCTTGACAGCCTACTGCTCTAAGGCATTCTGGGATATTAAAAATAAAAACATAGAAAGCTGATGCAAAAATACTGTTTTAGCAGCATTTTGTTTGGCAGAGCATCCTTCATTGCTGATACCTCTCCTGATTTTATTGCCAACTTCTTGCTTTTCTTACACACACAGCACCTCTAGAAACAAGACCTTGTAAAAAATTTCAGCTTTATATTTTTTAAATGCATTTATGACCTTCATAGAGATGAAGACATTAAAAGGAAAAAATAATTCAAAGTCTATTCAAGAAAAGGTGGAGAAAAAGATTTTTATAAAGTAAAAATGCTATGCCCACACTTCAGTCCTTTTCTGCTGAGGAGGAATAAGAGTGACCAGCAGGGTATTGAAAAGAACTTGCCCAAAAAAGCAACAGCTCTGCAGATGGTGCTGAACCCCCATAGCAACCTCATAGTTTCCTAACCTCCCTTCCACAGAATGACACATGGGAGGGAGGCAGAGGGAGGGGAAGAGGCTGATCATGGACACACACATGATAAAAAGAGCTCAGAGCTCCATGGGGAGTCCTGTGCTCCAGAAAGCAAACAAACCACAGCCTGGGCACGAGAGCAGAGAAAGAGAACATGTTTTCTGGCTCGTGGCCTCAGCTGGCCATGGTCTGCTCACAACTGGTGTCAGCCCATGGCTGTTGTGACACTGGAAAAGCCATCACTCCCTGTCAAACAGCACAGCTGGTTGGACCAAGGGGGGTTTGCTGCACAGGGAGTCCCACGTGCTGCTCGTGCTGCCCAAATGAGCACAGGCTGAGGCCCAAATTTGTGCCCAGCTTGCCAGGTGACAGCTCCACTGCCAACCCTCACCACCATCCCCTGCATCAGCTCAGGGCAGCAGTGACAGCACAGAGCCCAGTCAGATCCTGCATGGACAGACACCCTCTGAACTCCACACTCAGCCACACCCAGAATGGACACAAGACTCGTGTGCCCAAAAACACCAGCAGCAAACAGCAAATTTTAAATAGCAAGTGCCTGCAACAGGCAGCTCACGGGCACTCTTCCAGTTACCACTTAATTAAGAAAAAAAATTAATATATTCAGTAAATTATTTAATGAAACAATTATTTCATGCAGAAATCTTAGGCTACTTCTAAGCAACCAACACAAAAAAAGATATGATAGTTTCCAATTAATTCTTTAGAGTGACACACGCATTCGGGACCTGCCTTAAAAAAGTGCTGGGCTCCACTGCTGAAGCCTGAGTTTTGCAACCTAAACACCTGACATTTTTCTATCTATGAGATGGGAGACTCACATTTGCCTTATTCACAAGCACAGAAGTGGGCAGAAATAATTAAATAAAGGGAGCCCAGTTCATGCTCCAGTGCACCATGTATGAGAAGCTGCGGCTGACAATGACATTGAAAACCAGTTGTCAGTCTAATGTAATCAGAGAGACAATTGGCTCTGCTGGCAAGAACTGAATTAGTGTTTTCTGTCTGAATCAGTGTCATCTTCTAGGGAGCAGTGAAGCTTATGCAATGATAACAAAACTCCCCAGAAGCTGCATTTGTTACTGAAATATGGTGGTGCTTTGGTGCTGTGTAACCTCATTCTGTAACACAATATACCTCATGGTCATGCTGCTGTTCTCATGTTTCCTGCAATGATACAATTCAGTGACCAGATACTAGATCAAACTAGACAAGCATAATATTAAAACTTTAAAATCTCTCTCTGAAAGCTAATGTGGTTTATTCCCAGGCATGTTCCCTGCTCTTTCACTCACTGTACACACATGCAGAGCATGAAATTGGGGCAGAGTCAAGCCTAGATGAAGCTTCAAATCTTTGTGCTTTGGGGGAGACAGAAGGGTCAATGGTACTGGGCATCATTTTCCTAATGAGGACAGGGGTAAATTTCAAACCAAGGTCAGATGTAATGTCCCTTTACAAGTAGGACCCACTGCTGATGCACACTTGGATTTTGTAATGAGACTCTAAGATTCAGTCTTAAAATAGCCCTTTTAGTATTGTCACAGCATCTGGTAACTTCACCTTTGTTTCTGTTTCTGTTCATAGCACGAGTTGTTGCTGAGCACTGGAACATGCTGAGTAAAAAAAATACTAATTGTTTTCATTTTCACTGTGGTAGAACCCTCAGCTGCCTGTGCTGCCCCTTGCCTGCAGAACCCCCCCATTGGCCCCTCATGGGAGGTGTGAACAGTTTGCAGTGGTCTCAGAGGGTGGAATGATGTACAGGTACAGAACAAAAAGGCTACCTCAGAAATGCCACTTATCTTCAGAAAAATACTACTTCAGCCCAAAGAACTTTTTATATTTGCATATCACAAAATAATCTTAATAATTATGTTTATATTACAAACAACTGGCACCAAGAAACTTCTGGTTTATATTCTATTTATAACGATCTTTTCTTGTGTTTAGCACTATTGATCAATAGAAAACTCAATGAAAGCAATAAAGGCACATGGCTCTTCTATATTCCAGTTTTAAAGATATTTTCTCTTTTTCATCTGCAACACCTGTTTCTTTAGAGAGATACTGGTGTGATGGGAGGGTACTCTCACTGGATTGATATACATCTGTAATTAGCAAGTTGATCGTCCTCCTCAGGCCAGGGAGACACGGCATGATCTGACACTTAAAGGCACGACATCAAAATATATACCCTCTTTTTTATAATTAACATTCCACATTAAATATTCATTAAAACTTACATAAATTATTTCCTTGTACAAGGCTCAACTTCTCTGTCCTTGTTCAGACAAAGCTCTCGTTGAATGTGTTTGCCCAGCTAAGACAAGACATGACCACACTTTCAACCTGTTGTGCTGCCATCAGTCTTTGTCAGCCTCAGAGAGCACAAGGCACAGCACAAATCCTGAAGCTCCTCGTGTGTGATTCCCTCTTCTTTTCTACAAAATCCACCTAAAAAAAATCCCAAACAACAGCAACAACAAAAACCAACCAAACAAAACCCACAAAAACTCCTCCACCTCTGTTGAAACAAAACCACTCAAGTACAGGAATTTTGCACAAAGCAGAGGAGACTCACGGGAGCAGGAAGGGCTCGAACATCCCCATCACATCTGCCAGGGCTCCAGACCAGGCCTCCACAGAGCTCCTCGCTGGAAGACAGAGGGAATGAGATGAAGAGGGAAGAGGAATGCTTTATGCCTCACATCGACTGTGTGTCAAGCCAAAGCCCCAAACAGGAAATGTTTCCCTAGAAGAGCTTTGTAACAACGTGCTTTTCACATGTACAGCCGGGATTTTTTAGGTCTCTTCAGTAACTGTTTCGATTTACTGAAACAAGGAGAAGAAAAAAAAGCTCAGTGAGGACAAGGCAGATGACCACATCCCCTTGGCACACACCTTGCAGTCCAGCTCTGCCCTCTGAAGACGCGGACACACTCCAGTAGTGCTTATTTATCTGTCATGTTGCGGTGATGGATGTTACTGTTGCTCTCAAAAACATATGCTCAGAAGTTTATTATGGCACTAAATATGGGCTGGGTAAGAATCTGGATTGTTTAAGTGTCAAACAGTGACAACATGTGTACAATACAACACAGACATCAAGGGGGAACCAGCTCAGCTAATATGTGGTATTCATATAAGCCTTTAGGAACAAAGACCACCCATAAAGCCAAACCAAAGCTGCCACAAGAATAGGTGGTGCTGCTTCTGTCACTGCAGACTGGGTGCTAACTGGCTTCCTAATTAGATTTGCAAGATAATAAAAGGCATAAAATGCATTAAAAGGACAATATGTTATAAGTTTTCCTATGACAAACATTGCTGTAAGTTCAGCAGATTCCTGCTCATGGTAGGTCATGATCAGAACACCCAGTACATGTTTGTTTTTCTTATGGCTGGGCTTGTTTTCTTTATGTTTTGTAATATACCTTTGTACCTTTGATTAATGAGAATTAGATTTCCTTAATAAGGATAGTCCTGAGTACCACAGCTTTCAAGTAGCCACTAAAAAACAATCAGCATAAATAACTCTGATACTTCTGAGCATCTTCCTTCAAATAATGGTGTTTTGTTCTATTTCATATTATATTTTGTAAAAACACACTGTAAATTGGCTAGTACAAAAAAAAAAAGGAAAAAGGAGAGCTCTTAAATAAATTAATTAAGCCCCAAGAAAAAAAATACATCTCCTTAAATACATGAGCTGGAACTTAGGAATCTTGGAGACAGCAGCACCACGTGGCAGCTGCTGGAGCTCTGTTCTCATCCTGGAAGACCAAAGAGTTCAAGCAGAACTGGAGCATTGCTTGACAAGACTTCAAAAGGATTGAACAGAAAAGGAGTAAAAGCAAAGAATGGCAAAAAAGCCCCAAACAAAACACAACCACCGAAGGATAGGAGGGAAGGATAGATTGAAGAGGAGAAACAATAGAAAAAGAAAAGATTGATGGGAAATGTAGACTGCAATCCAATGCATCTTCATCACAAGCACATATCAGTGAGTGGTAAAAGAATTTCTTCCCTTGATATATGAAACCCTTAATATCCAACTTTCCTTTCTCTGTGACAGTTACTAACAGAATGACCAAAGGGAAAAACGAGTCTGATAAAACTAAACTGCACCTCTTGCTCATGGGAATTAACATTTAAACCTGAAAAACCCCTGTCCAGACTCTGTGATCTGCAGTGCAAGGGCCTCAGAATACTACAACAGTACTGAGAAGTCCTTAAACTCTCAAGGTACAGAATGGAAGTCCCAGAAGATGCCACCACACCTTAATTAGCAATTTGCAGGATGAACTGAGGAAAGTTCTAAGGACTTAAGTAGCACCACCTACCCCACAAATTCAACAGCAACAGTTCCAATATCCCCTCACACCAAGCAAAGCTTCCCAAGGTAGGACCCTGCTCATAAACCAGCAGCTGGAACCTGGAACCTCTACTTGGATTAGAACTGCAAAGGCACCAATTCCTATTCAGATGGTCCTTTTGTCCAACACAGCCTTGCTCCCCAGCCTTTTGGAGTGTGCTATAAAGTCTTTTCCCCAGGCTCTCTCAGAGGAGGTGGGTTGAGGGAGGTGTGGGTGCTGGAAAGAGAGATATATTGGCTCCAAGTTAAACAGCTTTTTGTATGCACAACCTGAGGCATAAACAAGTCAGGATTTGCGTACTGGACCTTTGCATATACAATCTGTGTGCTCTGGAAAAATCATTTAACAGTCCTTCTATTGCAGGGGTGTGAAAACACTGGGTCAGCTTCTTTGTATTTTAAACAGCATAGAAATGAGCGTGAAATAAGGAAATCCACAAGCGTCTTTGCACAGTCCCTGGATTACCTGAGCAGGCAGTTCTGGGCATGAGTGAGGAATGGAGAGGTGGAGTCACATGGCCTGTGCCATGAAGGAAACCAGGCTGGATGACCAAAAAGCTCCATGGATGGCTGGGGTAGTCGCCAGACAGGCAACACCTCATCTCTGGGCCAAGGAGATTTCAGTGACACCAAAGCTATGACAAAGATCAAAGCAAAGAGCAATGGTGGCACAGGGACAAGACATCACATGGGTCCACATGTGCTGCTTACATCTTTGTTGGGTTTCATTTTCAAGAAAGTGCTCTTCCAGGGGACGACCCCAGCTCTCAGACCTCTTGGAATACAAGCTTTTTCAGAAGTGACTTAAAAGAAAAGAGGGTGGGGGAAATCTGATTTAATAAATGATATATAGGAGTATAATTATATGGTTTTAAACACAGTTCCAGTTCACTTGTCTCAGCAAGAAATGCTGGTGTGTGAGAGAAATCATTTATATTGCTTACTATGGTTTTTCAATCTTGGCAAGCACTTTTTCCATTCTAAGATGTGGGAACACCCACATCAGTAATTATATATGTTAGCAAAAATACAAGATAACTTGTATTCTGGAGAGGGGGATTTCTCCCATTTCTCAGCGAACTCTTAGGGCAGTAAAAGGGAAGATCTCTATTCTACAAGCTCCATAACTGTAAAAAATTATTACTGAAAACACAAGTTTGTCTCTATGTCGTGAAACACAGATCCATTATCCAAAACATTTATCATCTATAACACCTCTGTGGCAAAACTAATGATTTTTCAGTTCTGGGCACCTTATTCAGTGTGAAGAGGATTAGTAACCCCCATTGCTGGGTGGAAATCAGCAGAGCCAGTGGTGAGATTTTACACATTTTAAGCATGGGTTAATTGGTAGGAGATGTTCATGTGTGCATTCCAGCAAAACACAGGGGTAAAATGTGAAATCTGGGCTTTCTGAGAAGGAAGCACTTGCTGGGATTTCCATAGGGTGGGAATTCTGGTGGAGAGTTGCAGGGAGATGGAGCTGGGGCTCCCACAGCTCCTGCTGGAGCCCGTGGGATGAGGCTGCTCACATGCTCAGCCACAGCCTGAACCGCTTGTGAACTCCTGAACCGCAGCTTGGCCATCCCCAAAGTGCACCACACTAAGGGATAAGCTGGAAAGCTCATCCAACTGGGAGCAGGCTGTGTCCACTGCAAATACCTACCCAGAATTCAGGGCTGGTAATTTTCTCTGGTAGTTCTCCCGCTGGCTAAAGGAGCCCAGGAATATCCAGGCACTCATTTTGCAGGCATGTGTGTTTAGGTGCATGGCAGAGAAATCCTCCTGTCCATAAAGGAACTGTTCACTTCCATAATCCTGCCACATGCACTCCTAATATTTGCAGGACAGACTTGTGGAATAGTCACAGTCTTTTACCTGACCTTACACAGAACATTTTCTTGCACAGGTTTTTCCCAATATGTGTCTGGATATAAAGACACGATCACTCCTTTTTTTTTTTTTTTCTTTTCTTTTGTGGTTGCACAGCTCTCAAATCTCAATAAAGATTTAATTACACACTGCATTATAAGAGAATTGAGTTAGCTTTCTTTATGGTTTCTTAAATATTCTTTTTATTAAATCAGATGCAGATCATTAAGAAGAGCAGTGATAAATAATGGTCCACAGGCAAAATTATAATCTGTCCTTTTGTATATTTTGGGGTTAAAAAGCCATTAGACCTAGAGACATCATACTAGTTGGGGAAGGCAAGAATGGGAAAATCATGTTGTTCTAACCCTGGATAACCCCAGCTTGCTACTTGCCACTAAGTGTCCCAAACTAACTTGTATTCTATTTAAAAACTATATTTATTTTCTTTTCATACAGAAAAGAGTTTTCTTCTGGCGTTTCTTGTATGTCAGTGTAAGCTGACATGTGCTGGGACCCACATTTTGAAAGCCCAAATTTCACTTCAAAGCTGCAGGAGAGATTCCCACCATGTCCTGGGAGAGCTGGGCTGGATGAGAGCTAAAGACAGGAAGAGACTTTGTCCAAACTGAGTGACATGTGAGAGGGAGGCAAATAAAGAAACAGAGCTATTGCCTAAGAAAAAGAATTAAAAATTAACAACCCCATGAGTTTCCATGAGCTTTATTGTCAAGCTGTAGGCTTTTAAAATTTCCAAAATATAAAGCCATTCAAATCCTCAATTTTGGTATTCTAAGATTCACAAAAAAACCCCCCCCAAATTACCTTGCATATTTCTAGGATTTTAAAATGTTGCTCTCCCCACTCCCAACCCCTGTAATCCCTGTCTAACACCGGTGTAAGGGGTCTTGCAAGCTTTCTTTAAGTCGTCATCTTTAACCAGAGCTGAATTATTATGTCAGATGGTTGAGAGCATTCCACGTTTCCCGATAGTTTTGTTTAAACAGTATTGGGCACAAAAAGCACAGGAAAAAACCCCACAGCTTTCTGGTTTCCATGCCAGCTGTTTTAATATCATAAATGACATCACTCAATGGAAAATTTAAAAAAACAGGCCATTATAATGCCATAATCTTAAGTAGCTCTTAAAAGAAAACAAAACACACTCCCCCCCCTCTTGCTGCCCCCCCAGAAAATCCAGATGAACACAGAAAAAGCTGTCAAGCTCAGTCTTGTCCAAAGCAGATCTGCCAATGTTCTGACAATGTTTGCACTTGCTTGTCAAAATGGTCACTTCAGCTGAGCATCATTTACACTTTGGCTTACAAATTAGTTATGTAAATTGCCTCTAAATTTAACATGGAAAAAAATCCACCTACCTTTTAAGTTATATATATAAATATACACACTTTCTATATATATTATAAAATGTGGCATCGTAGGACCAACGCTTCCTGGCTGAAGTGAAATGTTGCAGTTGGAGCACCCAGGAGAGACTGGAGGCTGGAGCACACGGCTCCCAGCCCCTGCACTGGCCTTCCCTCCCTCCTGTGCCACCAGCTCACTGCTGGAGCTTGAAGAAAAAATCCTTTTCTGCCTCACTTTCTTGATCTGCAAAGTGGACAGGGCTGGTTCAATTAGCCCTTGCATTATCTGGCTAATGTAAAGATTTTCTCCTCTCTGAGAGCCACTTCACAAGCTGTTTGAGCAAGTGATCTACCCTGAAATTGCTCAGAAAGCCATTTTCAGCAAGAAGAGGGATGTAGGACTTTTACCAACTGGTCTGTTGGGCCAAACTGCACATTTCTGGGAGCTGTGGTGCTCACATAAGGTGCTGCACGATGCTGTTAGTGCATGGGGGCTGGAGGAGTGCCTGGGCTGTTTATGGGAATGTCTTTAATTGTTCAGCAGATTTTAAAGATAATTAACCATATTGTTATTAAAAAAAAAAGGTGCTGAGAGAGCTTTGTCATGGAATTCTTTCCTTCGTTTATAGAAAGAGTTCAGTTGAATATTTAGGCTAAGACAAGTAAGACCAGTTACAGTAGGAAGAGAAGAAAATCTTCTTAGGAGAGAGGATCCTGCACCTGGGACTACTCTGAAACTGAGATTCATCACAAGAGAGAGAGCTTGTGCAGGAGGGAATTTTAAATCTCCCTGAACTCTCACACTGTGCATCCGTATACAGAATAAATAAATCATATTATTAGGGTGTTTCAAGGTCAGAGATTACTGGAGATAGGCTCTAATCCTGCCTCCTTCAGAAACAAGGACTGAGAAGTACCTCTTAAAATTGGGATTGATAATAATATCTACACTTAGGGTGTGAAACCCGACAGGCTTTGTCTCCTTACCTCTTCCTTTCTTCTCCAACATTTTGAATACCAAGAAAAAAGCCAGCAATGATTGCTCTGACATGTCAAAGAAACCATCATGAACATATATTCTAAATTACTTTATTATTTTCATCCTCTGATGATTTTGCTAATCAAAACTTGCTTGGTTTACTCTTGATGGAAAAATTTTGCCTGTTAATGGAAATGGTCAGTGGCTGACTCCTCGTGAAGTGCACACACAAACCTTCTCTAAATTTAGTCATCACTCTATCTGCACATGGGGTTAATATCTGCCTCCCAGGACATGCTGACATTCCACTAATCACTAATGGGGCAGGAGAACCCAGCATTAACGTGGATGGGTAATGCCCAGAGCATTAACACGGTGCTTCACAGCATCACTGACTATCACAATCATCTTCAGAGCCTCAACCTGTTCTTCTCTGCCTCAGAGTTTCCCAAAGTACCACAACCCCAACAGGAAGGTGAGACACAGATGGATGAACTTGCTTCCTCAGGCAACTCGCCACTGCTACTGATTGGAGTTGGAAATGCTCAAACTACTGGTTTTATGGCTCTGAAAATCAGCTCTCCATCCAATTCAACTGCCAGTTACATATATGCAGCAGAAAAACATTACCAACTCTTTAATTCTATTAAGGGTCCATTGCATTTCAATTTCTATGCCAAAATCAGGAGCTAGAAAAGCTTTATGCATCCTACTTTACCAAACTTCCACATTATTCTGACCCAGAAAAGGAGGAATGAAGGACTGAGGGAATATAGCAATTTATCCTGAAGTGTTTCAGATCCTAAGGTCTTCCTCTACAGCCATGAACACATGGACTTAGCAGCTGATCAGCCCATGAAGGAGGAGTGGGAAAATTAGGATGAACTCATGTCTCAGGATGCTGATACAAACACCAAAGAGAACAACTTCCATTCCACTTTTGCATTATATTATATTCTCTGCCTAAAAATTCTACCTGTGCATAAATCTACAGCAAAGAGAAGAGAAACCTGAGGAAAAGAGAATGTCCTGGGACCACCTATCACACCACCAGCCCACAGAACTGTGCTGCTTGGCACGAGGCAGAATTCCAGAGGGTCACATAACTGGAGTGTGGGTTGCATTTGGTCTTGAGTCACAGCTTGATTATGTGATATCAACTCTGCACTTGTGCAAGGTGAATTTAGCCTTGCAGCCCTAGAGAGAGAGAAATAAATCACCGAAGAACTTGCAGAGACCTGGAAACAGAGTGGGACAGCTCAAGTGATCCACACTTACACTTATTATTAGAAGTGAGAGAAAGCTGCAAATAAGCCTGTGAATATTCTGTCTCACTGCATTCAAGTTGTTTTCCAGCTTGATTCTTCAAGTGAGCTCCTACACATCAATCTGTGCAAATACCAGAGCAAAAACCTGCGTGTCACTCAAGACTTTGGTATGTTGCTTGATCAGGACAAGGAAAAGGAACAGGTTTTGAGACTGTTGCACTGTGACAACATTTTTTGCCTAAAAATAATGTACCTTAAAGGTGTTTTTAAAAGTGAATTTTAAATTCACGTTCATTTTTAGTATTTGCATCAACCCCTTTTCCAACCAGGAAGAAGAAGAACACCATGTGACTTACAAAGAGCTGAAATTTGAAATGTTGGAAACCCACAATGGGGTGCTGGCAGCCAAATCCACGGACAAAGAATGAATCAGGAAATCAGCTCAAATAACGAATACATTGAGAACTTCATAATAAAGTCAATTACAATTCATGCACAGAAAACAGACACCATTCATCCACTATCATCCGGTGAATAAATCCCTGAATTCCCCGTTATCTGAGTATGTTTCCCTAACAAAGCTGGATCTTTAACAGCTTTCTAATTCAGCATTTTCTGACAGTAAGGGAGTGGGAGAACCTACGTGGAACATGCAGAGTGTCAGTTTTCCTAAGGGCCAGATTTAGCAGTGCCTCCTGGCCATCCTAGTGCTGGGAATCATCCCACAGTAGAATTTAGGCTGTGGGCACATCCCACCAAGCTGCTCAGCAGTCTTTGTGGGACACTCTACAACCAACTGAAAAGCTGGACCTCTGTCAAATATCTGTTTTAACCTGAGGTGAAAGCCTGGCCACAAAGAGTGAAGTTTTAGATTTGGCTTCAGCAGAGCCAGGTTTGAGTTTGGCTTGTTGGCAACCAAGGGACAGGAGGTAGAAGCACGTTTTCCCTGTAGGTGCTCCTTTGTATTCCTCAACCGCTTTCATCCACTCCCGTGCGCTCCAAAATCTTTAGCCAGACAGCTCGTTTGCATATGCTTTTGAGATACTAATTAAACACGTACAAACAAAGAAAAACCTTGCAGCAAAAGAGAAAACACAAAGAAATTAAGGAACTTACTTCAGAAGTCTCGGGTAAGCCACTCAATTGGGTTTTCCCCGCAGATTCCCCTCCTGCCTTCGCTTCCCCGATCCACACACTCCGCTAATTCCAGCAGTGAATCCATATATTCACAATCAAGTGGAATAACTTATAGACACCAACCACAAAGCTCCATGAGCATGACTGCACACAAGTACATGCTTGTTTAAAGAGGGATCTGGAACACCTTTAGAAATGTGTACAACACGTTCCATTCATCTGCTGGCTCCTTGAATTATTCTGTCTGAAACAATGCAGCAGCTACAAAAAACCCAACCCAAAAGCATCAAAAAAACACAAAACCACAATACTGAAAGTATTGCGCCAGTAAAATAAACCTGGAAACTCTGTATGAATTCTAGCACAGAAGCGACAGAAAGGGAAAAGGGATCAGTCTGGAAAACCAAGATGCTTTCAGTCAAAATTGGAAATCACAACAGTGAAACGGGAATTTTAGATGAACAGTTCAAATGTATTCCTTCTCTAGCTCCACATTTCAGCATTATAAATGCACCAAGCTCCTTCTAACACCAATTTTCTCTGCCAAGGAAGTTTCCCAGAGAGAAAAAGATCTCAAACTTTACTCTCTAAATAATACAAATAAGAATTCTTTCTTTTATGGTTTGCCACAGAAGTGCAAGGTTTCCTCAGGTCTACCCAGGGCCCAGAATATTTGGGCTTCACATAATACCTGACAGGTAATAACAGCTTATCTTGTTAATTTTGCTCTTGGGAAAACAGCAAGAGGTGATCAACTCCCGCTCCCTTTTTGTATGTTTATTTCCTATCACAGATTTTTTTTTTCCACAATGAAATGCAGATAAGACGTTCACCTCAACAAGATAAAGAGTGAGATGGGTGCAATTAAGTCTATGGAGTAATTTGTTTTCTACAAGACCCACGACTTCAATAACATAACATCTAAAATGCTGGAGGTATCAAAAAACTGGAAACAAAACCAATAAGAGGAAGATGAAATGTCAGCAGATGGATTAACATCATCGAGAATGTGCCAGATTCTTAAGGCTATATTAAGCAACAATTTTTTTTCCAAAGCAAATTCTATGATAATTTTAATAACTTTACTGCGGAACCTGATTTCCTTTTCAACATTAATTCCCAATTTTCCGGCTGTTGCTCATTACCACTCCTGCAGGGCAGGGGGGCTGTTCCCAAACTCCTGTCATGTTCCAGCATCTCAGCTGGGCTACAGATCCCTCACCTCAAAGGCTTCACTGCAAAGTTCTCTGTTGTTGCTACAAACGCTCATAATGTCACATAATCATCATTCCAAATGATGTCATCTTGAGTTTTTTGTTTAATTTGCACACTTCCCCTCTCCCCCTCAAAAAAAAAAAGAAAAAAAAGTGTGGTTTCCTTCTAGCTGATTTGCTGTGCTTGTCAGCCATCACCTATGTGCTGGCTGTCCCAGGGTCTGAACACAACCCCCTCAGGGGATGTCTATATATAAAATATGTGAGACTCAACGGACAGCTGATTTAATATGACCTTATCAGCTTATGGCACAGTGTCTCCTACCATTTTTCTCTGACAAAATTGAGGTGCTTTTGGCAGAAGGCAATAGATACACACCATATCATGTTTAGCTCCATCCCCAGGAATTTAACAAGACTGATGCCACCTTTCCTATCATTTTTTTCCTCTTAAAATGGGATTTTCAAGAACATTGAAAAAAATGGCACATCACTGCCTAAACACCCAGCTTTGCTGTCAAAGAAACAAAGGCTTTATAGGGCAGTTTGTTTCTTTACATAAGAACTCTTTTATTTGTGTTTTGAGGAGTTTTATTTTCCAATGACCCTTGATAAGACCAACACGAGCCAGTAGAAAGAACAGAAATTCCTACACTGGGAGAACTCCCAGCTGAACTGAGGATGGAAACTGCAGCCATGAGTGGTATAAATACACAAGGAAAAAACTGGAAAATTTAGTTTATGTGATGCCTGGAAAGTTGCTGTCGCTTTGCAAACCCTATTTCTGGAGACAGCAGCAGGGCTGATACACAACCTGTTGCCATCCACAACTCTGCATTTTCCAAGGTAAAAGGAAGCTGGAAAATGGAACTTGGACACAGCAGTGCTTGGTTCAGTTCCAGCCCAGCCATCCAGGCCTACAATCTTCTTCCTCCCTGTGCTTTCCCAGTGCGGATGTAGTCGCAACTCCCTTTGCAAGGAGCACAAAACTCATTGGTAAGTGAATCTAAACGGGTGCCATTGCTCCCTGTGGCCTCCTGCACCACTGGGGCTGGATTTTCAATTAATTCCCATTAAACCATCAGCTCCCTTTAGAAACCGCTCTTGATTCTGCGTAAGTTTGTTCTAATTAGCACCAAATAACGCAAGTATAACAGCAGCACCTATTCTCCCAACATTATTAACAAGCTGTCAGAGAAGGAACAGTGTGAATAACAGCTGAGTTTAATATGCTACTTTCCTTTTTTTTTTCAATCCCTACTTTGAGTTGCTTTTAGTATTTCTGGGTGACCAAAGCAACCAATTTTGAGGTCAAGTGAATACACAGAAATTCTTATAGTTACTTGACACAAAGATTTCAATCTTGATAAAAAAAATAACCCCATGAAGAAATCTCCTCAAATGACTCCAGGATGTGTCATCTGACACATTTATTGCTCAAGGTCCCTGCCAAAGCCATTCAACACATAATTATCTCACCTGTGCAACAACCCTTATTCCTATACCTACAAATCCTTCAGCTTTCTCCAGGAGAATTTTAATGGAAATCTTTTTCAAACTTCAAAGTAATGGTATGTTATTGAATGTCTGAGGTGTTTTTCCCTTTATCAGAGATCTGATCCACAGGTGATAAAAACAGCAATTTACTCTCACCACTGATGAAATGTTCCCATCTGAGAACTTCAGGGATGCAGGAGCTTATCCCACCACGTTCCTGCAAGACCTGAAAGCTCCTATAGGCTCCACCAGGAGCAGAGAGCCCTCCAAGGGGGGAAAGAGGCATTTGCAGTGGATCTTTCATGTCATCCATTTAACTAAAGAAGAGCTGTAGTAAGAAATGACGGGGGGAAATAATGGGCTGTTTCTCGATATAAATGATATTGACCCTGATTCAGGAAATCCCTGATCCTCAAATCATTGGAGACTGGGGAAGCAGCACTGTTTGCCCACTTCTGTAACCCCTCCTGCACATCCACTTGCCAGCCCTGAGTGAGAGCAGAGAGTCACTCTCCAGTTTGCAGAGGTGCCTCCCCCCGGCTTCCACACAACCGTGCTCTCTTTTTCCATGAAAATCCACAGAATGTGTCCCACCTTGTTTGAACACCTTCAGACAGCACTGCAGATGTTTCCTCAGCCTGGGCCAACTGCTCAGATGTTCAGGAGAAATTCCCCTTGAAGTCATAGGAGTTCTTCCAATTCTTGCCACCTGGGAATGCTGCCTACTGTTCAAACCCGATCCACCATCCCACTGCAAACATTTACATGGAAAACAGGCTCAGAGAAGGAGAGATTGACAACTTCATTCCTGATATCCTAATTGTGGGCTGGACAGCAATTTATCTTGTCTCTGATCGAACCTACCAGCTATGAACAAAGTTTCACAACTGCAGGAGGCTTTGTGTTGCAACTTGCAACAAAAAATGTGGCATCCTGTACGATGGCCGAAGCGTTCAACGCACGCAGATCTGTTCTCGTGGCTAACAGAACTTTTATTATAGGATTTTTGTTGCTGTTGTTGTTGAATTGAAGAGATGTAGTTCTACTCTTTGAAGTTTAAGACTAGTTGTAAATTCCTTGAAGTCAGCCCTATTTCCTTTTATATTAGCATGTTAACAAGCTTTGGAAGACTGACAGACCTTACAGGAAGACACAGCTGGGTGCTCCTCTAGTCTGGGCTTAATGAAAACCAGAACATGAAGGCTGAACTCTGGCTTGTCTGCTGTTTACAGACTCGGCAGGAAGAATCCACTGCCCCAGTGATGAAGGCATAACGTCCTCATCAAATACTGATACTTTCTGTACCACCAAGGAAAACAGTTGGGATTAATTAAGAAAGGAAATGCCACAATATTTTAAATTACTTCTGTAGTTTAAACCTTTGTACCAGATGAATTCCAACAAAAAAACCCCAAAAAACAAACAAAACAGCAAAACAAAACAAACAACAAAAAACCAATCCACCCTGTGGAAAACTGTGAAAGATGGGATTTTGCAAAGAGGAATTGATTAAAGACTGAGGGCCCAACCATGACTGTGATCCAGGTCTGGACCAAGAAGAGGCAGGTTACCTTTCAACTCTTCCACGGTACTGTGGGCCAACTGAAAATGTGACAGATTAGGAAGAATAAAAGATTACACTCCCAAAATTCTAAGTCCGTAAAGAAGTAGAGAACAATCCCAAAAATCCATTGGGAATCAGTGTTTATCAGGATGACACTGATTTCAAAGGATGCTCCAGGGATGTCTATCCCACAGACAATGTATAACCCAAGCCTTCTGGGGCAGATTTACGGCCACTTTTTGCATTGTTTGGGTTGGAAGCATCCTCCCATTCCTGGAAATCCCTTATGCTACTCCAGCCCTTTTACATCACAAGCTCTTTCCTTCCATTTCTGCATGTCCAGGCCCTGATTGTTGAAAAACAAGTTCTAGAGAGCTAAAAGGGAGATCAAGCTGTGCTGCTGCATTCTGGAGCCCTAATATCTCTGGAGAATATCCAGGAATATTGTCTCTACCCTGGATTTTAACAGCAAATTTTACTATGGCATCTATTTACATAAATTTCTTTTGATTTAGTGAAATATGCGCTCCAACACACTTGTAGTACACATCTAATTTCCACATGCTTAAGAGATAATTGTACATATAAATCAAATAAATGCAAGCACAGCTGGCCAATTCTCGTGAACATCACACACAGTTGCATTTTTCCCACCAATCCATAATTCTTAGGAAAGTCTATAGTCAAATGCATGGAAGGAAAGAACATCCACAGGCTGAATAAACCCCACTTTCACATTACTATTTTACATCCCTTTTTAACAAAATCTGCTTATCAAAGGCCAAGACAAAACTCTTCTCTTGGAGCACAGTTTTCAACTCAACCAGGCAGAGTTTTGCTTTTGCTGTTATTACAGCAACATCCTTAAAAACCCTAAATGTTGACAGCAAAGGCAACATTTAAACACTGCCCAGCCTCACCAAGCAGATACTGCATTTTCATGCATGCTTAGAGCATTCTGCTGCATGCCAGATTTCCATGTGCACCTGGTTATGCAACCAAAATATCCAGCCAGAAAAGTAAATAACACAAAGTCTGCAAAGTCTTAGGCTGCATCGTTGAGCGTTCAAAGTGGAAGTTCAGAATCTACTTTGATGAACACTTAAAATAAATCAGGGAAAGGCAGCCAGCCTGGTGGGTATTCCCAGACCCTTCAGGGGAAAACTGGTGACTGACTGGGAACATACTAGGTCCAGAACTGTTGCAGAATTAACACCAATGAGTTGTGCTCATTAACAGGGAAAACCTCAAAAAACCTCCATGTACTACGGACCAAAACCATAAGCACTTCCTCAAACCAACAAGATCAGAGTCCTTTACCAGGTGCATGGAAAGTGGTGAATCCAGCAGAAGCACCAATGTTTTCATTACCAAGGGGATTTAAACTGATGATTTCAAAATACAGATATAAGACACTAAGAAAATCTGCCTCCTGTTTCATTATAAACCATAAAGTCTTTGTGTAGCTGGGTTTGCCTCAGCTTTGCTGGACTCAGTGCAGCTTCTGAATAGGCTTTTTATAAGGCAGTAGATGTCAGTTAAATTAAAAACATAAGAAAAGCACAACCCAATAATCTAGGATCAGGACAGAAGCCAAAACATTCAGGTTTATACATTTAAGAAATGCTTTTTCTGTGCCTCATGTACTGCTTATTCTCAGGGGTCAGTTGGTGGTGATAACATCCAAATTAAAGATCTTTCTCTGACTTGATAATGCATCCTGTGCCCTTCACTTGGCTGGTGTATCCAGTCTCTAGAAGTTCATATAATGCTTCATTAGTGCTCATTCATTTGGGAGAGCAGTGTTCCATCTAACCTGAAATATTATTATGGATCTTTATTTATTCCACAGTCCTACTTCCCATTAAAATTGTAACTCATCCTATCAAAAAATTTTGCAACTTCATCAAATAGGAACAATCAGTGGAATTATCTCCCTGCTTCTGTTATTATCCTAACATTTCATCTTAAATCTCTGCTTCTGACTCTGAGAATTCATAAAAGAGGAACTGTTCTATAAATAACATACAGAAAGTTTTGACTAATGTGGAATGAATGTGCTCCTCTCACAATCTCCATGTAACCTCCATAATGTCAAGCCCCTGAGTGATTTTGTTGATTATGTACAGCATCCTGACATGCAAACTCACAATCTAGCCTGAAGACATTTGCAATTAATTAATTAATCCCAACAGAAATTATCAAAACTCATTCACTGGGCATTGCACAGCCAGCAGCAAGCAAGAAGAGACTTTTTAACCACGGACAAGGAGAATTCTTCAAGCAGAAACAAAGCCTGCTGCAGAAAACAAAATGCAAATCTTGGAACAAAGCAAGCTTCCTGTTAAAGCATGGATGCACAACGAGTTGCCCAGGGGTTGCATGAGGTCCTTGCAGACCTACTTTGATGCCCGTCACCCTTCCCTGAAGGCTTTGAGAGTTGTGTCTGGCCTCTGACATGGATAACCACAACACCTCAACCTATCACAGAAACATTAACTTGAGAAATAAGCAGAAGATGCCTCAAAATCCTGGGGAGGTATTGATGTTTGGTGTCTTTTTGCTGTTGAATGGACAAGAATCACATGTTCCTTTTACACAAAGGAATCAACAGACACAGGAAGGAGGAGCTTGTTGAAAACCCTTGATTTGAAGGTGCTTTTCAAGCTCAGAGAATCCTTTATTAAATGCACAGAAGGTGTTTGCATCTCATGTGCTCTCCAACCCAGTTTCAGTGTAGCTGCAGCCCCTTTGGAAGGAGCTGTGACTGATTGCAGGTGATGGCACAAGTCTGACATTTCTGCTGCGTGTTACGTGCTTGAGTAAGCCTGGGCTTACGGTGGCTGGCTGGGGGAGTGAGAGACCAATAATGCTGAGCTGGAGGAGGGGGAAGGAAGAAATCCCATGGAAAGTGCAACTAAATACAGCTGCTTACAGCTGGTGGCTAAGATTGGGTATTAAATTTCAGTCCTATGTTACAGCACCTGCAGAAAATGCAGCTACAATGCAGCTCTGCCACAGCACCCACTGCAGCCCCCAGGATTCCTCTTCCAAAACCCAGATAAACTGATTCCTTTTGGGCTTCAATCCCATTGCAGATGCTTTCAGAAATGCATGTTTTGAAGCTGCTGTGCTGAGAAATCTGAGCAAGAGTTAAAATAAAAAGGCAAACTCAACTACAACCTTAGGTGCATGTTGGTGCTGTGTAGTGCCTCAACTCCGCTGGACTAAATCAGTGTCTGAATAGAGCTTGTTGAAAAATAACTTTTTATAAGGCAAAACATGTAAGTTAAACAAAATCATAATAATCTGGGATCAGGACAAAAAAGACAAAATATCAGCAGCAACAGAATTTGAAATAGAATATTTCAGGGCAGAATTTCAATTTAGTCAATCAAAGTATTTTTTTTTCAATTGAGAAGGAGTTTCTCAGTATAATGTTGACTGTTTTACCCATTTTTAATATAAGAGTTCTAAGAACAAAGCTGCTCTAAAATTTAAAATCTCACTCTTAATTTCTTCGAATAAAATTTCATCAAGACCATGACTATTTTGTAAGGAAGCAGGGGGGAAGTCCTTTGGACCATCCCAAAGTTTGGTTCAAACCATGGTTTTGTGCAGAAAATTCTTTTGACAAAAGTTTTCCTTCATCCAGTTTGGTTTTCTTTGTTGTCTGCCAAATCCACAGCAGGGATTTTTAAATTTTTATTTTCTTTTCTTGTGATTTTTCCCACCCCACCCCAGGAACCCCTCCCTTCAAGAAGCTCCTGGTTTTGCTCACTGGTGAGACTGGAAGCACGACTCTGGGCCATCTGCTCTGCTGGGCCAACCTGCCACTGCTGGATTATGCTGTTCTCTCCTTCCCTAAGATGCTCCAGGGTGAATTTTGCATCTTCCTGGTCCAGTCCAATGTAAAACTCAGCTGCTGGAGTGGCAGGAATGTGGCAGGACTAAATCACACCTTCCCAAATGGATTTCCTGTGTGCAAAATTTTGATATTTAGCAACTTCTTGCCCTCAAATCAGACACATGGGGGTGACCGTGGAGGATCTGAGGGACACCAGATATCTGTGTTTGCAATAGAACAGAACATTTCTACTGAGAATGTGACCCAATCCAACACCTATCCCTCCTCTCCCTTTGGAATTATTTACCACACCTGCCACTAACCCAGCTCAAGCTCCACCACAGTTATATAAACTCCAACGCTGCAGAGAGATTTTAGTATTTTGTTCTCCTCTATAATGATTTTTCTTCTGAAATCTTAACACAGAATTCAAAATCCAAGCTCTTTACAGCTGAGACAATATTTCATTAATAAATTCTTCAATGAGATCTCATTTCATCCCATCTCCTGTCTCATGTGCAGGAGCCACCATGATATGATCAATATTTAAGACTCTACTCACCAAGTTCCACCACAGATTAAATACACAACAAATTCATTTTTATTTCACTCCCAATAATGGTTTTGAGAGGCTTCTCCTATAACTTTTACATTAACTGTCTCCATCAGGTCTGGGACACTTTAAAGAATTGATTAAAATAATAACTTCCTGGTTATGTGACTCGTGTACTGTGCAGCTTAACATTTCAATTCCTGGTGGTTAAGGCTTCCTCTGCATCTCACACAGCACTTTCCCAGTTGCCTCAATTACTTTTCGAGCAGTATATATATAATAAGGAATAAAGGAGGATGTGATTGGACAATGGAGCACAGCACAGGGAATAATTTGCTGAGTTTTGTTTATACTGGATGTTGAGGACCCATTGTAAAAATTAAAGGGAGGAGGTTTAACCCCTGAGCCTGCTGGGCATTTGCACATCCCCACTTCCTGCTCTGTTCGTTAAGCAAACACAAACCAGTTCTTCATTTACATTTTTATTTCTTCTAAATACGTCTGTGTTTAGGACAGAGAGAACCTAAATATGTGCAAGATAAAAAAAAAAGCTTTAATGGTATAAATCCGTCCAGAGCAGCTCCTCAGAAATACACATGGAGAACACGATGATGCAGTTACAAAATCCAGCCATTGGATTGCAGGTGCCCATCACAAACAGGCATTAATTAGCATTAAAGAGGCGCTCACACTGAGCAGATGATAAAGACATTCTGCAGTTCCCAAGGCTGATATGAGGGAGAGCTGTACAAGTCACCTCCTTCTAAAAGAACCAGGGCAGTTCAGGGACTGAAAGTCCCCATTATTTCCCAAACCTGCTTTTTACCCTCCATTATAGCTTCACCAATCTTTCCTAGATTCCAGATGCTTCAAAAGTAAGTGATATTTGAGTGGATATATATATAATAAAACAAACAAACAAAAAAAAAGTATCCAAAAAATCCCGAAAAGAATCCCCTTTAAACATCTCACCACAGCCTTGCTATGACCAGAGACGTTGTCACCAGAATATTTCCCCGATAAAGTCAGATATCTGTGATTCTGTGATGAATATTTAGGGCCAAATTCTCACACAGGTGTCTCTATCTGTCACTACAGAGAGTAAAAATGACCCTTGTGGACCTGCACATGCACCAAAGAAGCAACATCAAGCCAAGGAGTGCACATGTTGAAAACTGAGCAAGTACTCTTTCTTTGCACTTAATGACACAGAGAAAATATTGTTTCTCCTATAGCCCCGAGAAAGGAAGTACTAAAAGATCATTTTTAAGTATCATAACAATTTTCACACAGCAGCTTCTGTGAAAAGGGGTTCCAGTTATTCAATCCTCTGAATGCAAGCAATCCTGGGCTGAATCCATTATGTGAGTTCCAAAAATTGAAACAAGAGGCACAATTCAGGTCTAAGACAGACTGTAATTTACCTCCCCAATCCAGTAGCTGGAGGCTTCAAAGGGAAAGTACAGCTGAGAAGAAAGAAAAACACAGTGGAACAAATTATCCACCTAAATGATGTAAAGGGACTGGAATCTGGCCACAACTGTAAGATTTAGATTTCTTATAATATACAGGAGAGTGTAAAATACAGTGTGACAGGTTTGGTAAACTGAAGGCCCGGGACTCTCTTCCCACCCTCAAAATAGAGATATCTTTACAGAGACTGTATGAGTCAGAGTGGGCAAAGGAAGAGAGTCAGAGCTCTGCTATTCCAACCCAACATGTCTCTAATTTATTTAAGACAATATCCAACTTAGGAAAGCCACAGAGAGCCACTCTGGGCCACCAGGCCACCCCTGAATTTGAAGATCTTCCCCTTATCTGTTGTAATCTGTTCTAAATCCAATCATCTCTGTTTGAATAAAACTCTTCTTTTGGAATAACATCTTGAGATAAGAAACTGTTATTTCACTTCATAATTTTTTTCCCCTCAGGGCTCAATGCCCTGTTACTTGATGCTTTACCTCTAAGGTGAACTTAACGGGTTTCTCCTCCAGTCTTTGGTTCTTCCCATGTCTTTCTTCACTAGATTAGAAACATATATTGCATACCTTGCCCTGGAGGCACTTACACATGTAACCAGGTCACCTCCCTTCTTAAAAAACTTAACAGACTAAGCCCTTTAGTTCTCACAGTAAGTAATATTCTTCACAAATACAGTAGTATTTGTGAGCTTTTCACTCATATTCCAAAATAAACCAAACCAAAAAATTCGTTTGTCTTTGCTCTACTCTCCATGTTCTGACCCAATGAAGGTGCCTTCCTTGCAGGCAAAGAAGTTCACATAAAAATCAGCCACAATTTTAACATGGGATCAGCTGGTGGGGGGAACGTTGCCATTTTGCACATTACCACGGCAATCTTTCTCCAGTGGTGGTCACATGGTGCTTATTCTTAATTTTAAATTTTCCACCTCATTTTTTGTAAAACGAAGCCAAAATGACAACGAGCATTGATGAGAAGAATTGTTCAGGGCAGGTCAAAAGAGCAAGGATTGTTCACAAAGCTTTGCACAAATCCTCTGCAAGGCACCTTCCTGCCAGCTCCCTTCTCATGCAGGTTTCCATATTTCCACTATAAAGTCCTAATTTCTCTCTCATGTTTCTCCCCTTTCACCTTTCCCAACAAACCTTTGCTCTTTCTTGAAGGTTATTTGCCTACATGTCAGTCACATTCAATTTAAAAACTGTGTTCAAATAGAAAGAGAGGAAAGATGAGTTAATTTATTGTGATAATAAGGAAGATTCAAAGAATTACTTGTTTGCAAAATAGCTATTTTCCTAAATTTACAAGGCAGTGGTCAGAGCCAAGATGAGCTGCTCCTCTTTATGGAATGCATGCGAGCTCTGAATGGCTCTTTCCTGTGCCTTTATTTTACTAAACTTGTCACACCAGATTTTACACTTCCTTCTAAATTATGAGCAAAAAGATCCCTTTGTTTGTCATTTTTCCGCTTTGCTGGATATGGATCATGATCAAACAGTGCAGCCAAGTTCCCATCCCCTGCTCACGGCAGCCCGAGCTCCTGGAGCCCTGGAAATGCCCCTGACGGGTCTCTCAGGGCACCTGGGTTTCCCGAGCCTCCTGGGCATCACACCCTGCCCGGCTTTGCTGCTCACCTCCCTTCCCACTGCCGTTGCTAAATCGCTCACCAGTGCCTGGGGGAAGGTGCAGCTCGGTGATAAATGCAGGTCACTCCGATCTCTGTGCCTGCAAGCAGGAGACACCTGGCACTAAGCCCCATCTCCTCTCTGCCCTGTGCTGCAGACCCACGGTGCTGTGCATGGATACAGCCTTTTTCTTTTCCACAAAGCACCTGGTACCTGTCAGCACTGCCTGTAACGCTCAGAGCCTTTATTTGGATTACTTCACCCCTCTGGCACACACCTTCCCCTCCGCAAGCCCTTCGTGTTGTCACCGGTACCTGCCTGTGATGGCAGCGCGAGGAACTTCAGTCACCAACACAATGCTCCTTTTCCTACCTCAAGGCATGGAAAGCTGGTGGGTGGTTCAAACAGCCAGGGAAGGAAATAATGCTGTGAGCATTGCTTGGTCTAAGTTCCTGTCCTGGAGGCTTGTTCAATTATTCACAAAGCAGCAGCAAATAAACGAGGAAAACGGAGCAGTAACCTCCCACCTCCATCAGACAAATGGACTCATTTTTCCCTTTTTTTTATAATTAGCACAGCCGATTTTATGGCTGAAGGGGGGCAGGTAGGGGCTGTATATCCTAAAACAAACTGAGCAGCACAGTGAATCTGGTGTGATGGGAGGCGGGACAGTAAAACAAGAGAGCTTTAACAGGAGCTCCTTGTGCAGACCCAAGGCTTGCGGTGACAAAGACAGAGCACAGAAATGATCCCAGCACTGCCCTGGGAGCCTCTCCCAAGGTGTTGCTTGCTCATGCAAAGAGCCCTCACGTATATGCATCACACACCTGCACACACACTCGAGGTGTGTCATTTCTAGGTGTGGGGTGGCCCAGAGCAGGGCTGAGCTGCCCGGGCAGGGCTGTGGCACAGCGGGCATGGCCGGGCACTCCCAGCCCCTCTGCTTGTCCCAGCACCTCCCTGGGCTCTGCCTGGCACTGGGACACGGTGCTGGCTCTGAGTCAGTCACCTCCTCACACAGGTCCCAGGTGCAGGGCACATCTAAGGAGCTCTGGCAGCCCTGGGGACCAGGATGGGACCAGGATACTGCAGGGAAGGGGCTGCACTGGGCAGGAGCATCAGGCAAGGGGCGGTACCAGGACCCCTCTGGCATCACATCTCAGCTGAGCACGGGCACCTTGCGACAGGAATGGTGCAAAACACCCAGCGAGGCTCTGACTCTTTGTCCCTGTGTGTCCCTGGGTCACCCAGCAGTGCTAAGTGGGGAACAGTGCCTTCACAAGAAGCCTTTTTCACTAACACTGAAGAAATCTTGCTGATCTCTTTCACCTTAAATCTCTACACCCTACAAATGAAGTACTTTGGAAGCTGCCATAATCCCAGCATAACCTAATGTAGAAATATTTTTCTTTCCCCCCTCCTTTCTCCTTAAGTTTGCCCTGATGTTTTTAATTTGTTGCAACGTGGCAAAAGTTTTGGTGATCTTTTGGACAGACACACACTGCCAGTTCTTTACAAATATAAAACCAATTTACTGAAAACTACTGCATAATTATGGAACTGAAGAGTACCTGAAGAAATGTGATTTCACTGTGACTTCTCTCTTCTGGAACTACAGGAAGATTCCTCAAATAACTTTCATTTCTCCTTGAAAAGATATCGTTGACATTTTCTGAAGTATTTCACCTTTTTTTTTTGTTTTAGAATAGTGGCAACTCTAACACACTAATAAATCTTAATGCAAGACTGTTTCGAACATAATTGTACTAGCTGTAGGCTAGATTACAGGTGTCCTTTCAGACACTTTAACTTGCTGTATTTACATCTTGCTGCATCAATTGTATGGCTATTGTAAACTTTATATTATGCAAGGTGTGTAATTACGCAGCCTTCCCAACTCCCATCACAAGTGCACACCTGGCCTGGTTCTAACAAGTACATTCCTTCTCCAAATGACTACGTAATTAGAAAATTCCACTTCTTGGCCACAGCTCTGTGCTCAGCACACGTAGATTTTACTGTGAAATGCGTTACCATTTCTCTCACAGGGTCACTGGACACGCTGTGAGCTGCTCATTGTTTTTAATCCTAACATGACCTTTATACTAAATACAAAAAACAACCTTGGGATTGAAAAGCATGGCATGATGTCATGAGCACAGAGAATGATTTCAATGAGCGCAGCTCTGTTTGATCAGGGACCAGTCCTCCCAAGGTGCTGAGTCCTCATTTCCTGCAGGTCCCAAACTGGAGTTTGTAGTGCCTGGGAAGTGGCTGTCCCAATTAAAATCGGAAAATGAGGCATTTAAAATCCTCAGCCGCTTGGAGACCCCTTGCTTTGAGTTTCCAGCTTAGGATGTTTTGTCACATTTATGAGTCTCTTATAGGAAAACCCTCAAAACTTTGTTTTCCTGCGTTCACACACACAAAAACACTGACTGCCAAAACTTCAGTGGAAACACAGCAATAATTTTATCACTGATTTACTCAAGTGGGCTTGATTAGAGATGTGTGTGAGCAGGGTCTCTGCAGTGCCCCCTCCCACCCTGAGCAAACAGGGACCAACCATGGTAAATATCTTAATAGACATTTGCTGCAAACAACAGGGAATACACTCTGGGTTCCTTCTTTGCTAGAAGGAAGAGGTTTAGGAAACGGGAATTTACAGGAAGGTTTCAGGACTGGGAATTGTTAGAAGTGGCAGCTCCTTTCGCACGTACTGTTGAGGGAGACAATTGTAAATCCTTACAGAAGAAAAAGAGAGCGCCAGATCCCAAGCCCACAGAAATCCCTTGGAAAAAAAACCCCAAAAAACAACTCAAATAAATGCATTGATGCTTTCCCACACTCCTTTAATCGGAATTTTAGATTCATCTATGTGATGAAAGCGTGGTTATCAGATTAAACCCCAAACTTCTCAGCTAAGTAACACGGCCCCATGAATTCACATGAATAAAGGGGCCAGATTTATAGGCAGATATTTTAATTCTTAAACAGTTAACATAACAGTCAAAGAGATGCTTGGTTACTTACACAAAGGGAAGGCTATAATTGTAACATCTTTGCTCTAAGGTGAATAATTAAGTAGATTCCACTGACAAAAGGATGAGAAGACTGTGCCTCGGGACATTTAGTCAGTAGAACTAAGCAACAGGTTACAGGGAAGCAAACAAGGCTATATTTAAACACAAACCTATTGACTCGATTATTTTCAATGCAGAAAAAAAAATATTCCGAAAATGAGCAATCCTTGGGCAGTTTAATAAAATGAGGCAGAATGAATAAATTCAAGGTCACAGGTATTACTGCTGCAACATTTTGTCAGGATATCCTTTTACTGCTTTATCCTCTTTTTCCCCCTTGACTCTCGATTTCTCCCCAACAAAGGTGGTAATAGTAAAAAAAAGAATATATTATGTATTTATCCTATTCTTTAGTTAATGAAGTCCTTCAATAAAGCTCAGCCATATTAATGAATACATTTTGCAGATTTGGCCCCTTTTGTTGAAAGAGTAAAAAAAGCCTACTACATATTCACATTCAAAACTATTTTACTTCATTGTAACCAAGAATTTAGGCATTCATAAATAAAATTGTAAAGTTCTGTTGTGAGAAAAATACAGAATTCGTGTATGGTGATCCATCCAGAATCTAGAATTAAAGGAACTGCCTGGGTCTGTAGCATTCAGGTGAGGCTAGAAATCATCTCTCTGTTTTGTTTTTGCAGACCAAAGGGCAAGGAGAGTGCAAGGGACCTTTCCCTGAAAATCTACACATATTCTTAGCGTTTATCCCCATACTGAGGCTGGAATCAACCCTTCTCCCAAAGGAAGGATGAGATTCCCTCCTGCACATTCCCTGCTCTTCTACTTGTGGTCTTGGGTCACCCTGCAATGGTGATGCACAAACTGCCACCAAAAATCAGCCCCGGGCTGTTTGATGTCTCCCAAATGCAGCCTGCAGGGAGGAGGGTTTCCAGCTGCAGAGCCACTGGGAGCGGTGCACGCTCTGAAAAGGCAGGAGTTCTGCACTCAGAAATAATCTAAAGCCAGGCTGACGTCACCTTGTCTTGTCTTTCTGTCATCTGGGAGAGAGGGCAGGAGGTGGCTTTTGGATGGCAGTCAGTGAACAGCTCTAATGAGGCCTGGGTAGCAGATGGGGTCAGCACACACACAAACACTCCAGAAAAGGATTAGTCAATACATTCACATCCAGACAACCCAGAATCCTGGGGATACAAAAGGCAGGAAGCCAAGAGGAGGACTGGATGGGCTGGCCCAACTAGTTTTCCATCCAGCAGGACTATCATCTCAAAAGAATGATTTTTAAGCTTTTCTTTTCCATCTCCTATTAATTTGTTTGACATGACCTTATCAGGACTCTGCTAGTTATGTTCTGCTTTCCTTATGTAGTTGTTTTCAACAAAGTGAAACTGCATATAGTTGTCTCCTTCTGTTATGCCTTCATTTCTGCAGTGCTGAAACATTAAAACAATTTGAAGGATATGACAACGAAGTTCCTCAGTACAGTGAGCATGTGGATTGATATGTTTTGATTTTTTTCTTTAGAGAACAAGACTTGTCAGTGCTCAACTAGAAAAGCTGCCAAATACATCATCATCTCTCATTCACCATGACCCAGGTGCTGTCAGCCCAAAGTGACTGTTTTCAGTAAAAAGAAAAAAATCGTGTTGGGTGAGTTCAAAACGGATCCCAAGAGGTGCCAATTAGGAAGCATTTTAAGTGCAAATTCCAATGTTAATTCTCTGAGTTCATTTGCTCTGTGTCCATTACCAAATCTCCAGTTCAAAATGCACTTTATTGCCTAATTTTGTGCTAGCCAATCTGTTTCTTTCCTGCTCCGCATACTCTTAGTTGCACATAGGACTAACAAACGCATTTAAATATTTGATTTGCTGCCATTAGCAAGAGAGAGGGAGATGAAAAACTTAATGATGGATGATATGATACGCTGTGCACAGAATGCCTTCATGCTATTCACAGCACATTATTATCAACATACCTCTTCCCATCATGTGCATTTTTTAGGGAACTAAAACAAACAATGCCACTGAACTCAAAGAAGATTCCCCAGTAAGAGGGATTAAAGTCTATGGATCGTATAAATGCTGTTGAGTGATCAGTTTTGTTCAAATCTTAACTGTTTATTTTGGTCCTGGTTTTTCTGCAGTAAACATCTTTACATTGAAATGTGGGGCTTTACTGCCTTAAAAGGAGCAGTGAAATGTAATAAACATCTAAAACCTGCTTTTATATACCTCAAATCCAGTCACCTAAATCACTAATTTAACCACTGCAATCATCAGTGTAGCAACTTAATCCGGGGAGGAATCCAGATGGAAGGGTTGAAAAATATCTTTAAAACCATCTGTATTTTAAAATACATTGTTGCCAAGGCAAGGGTTTTTTGTGAGGATGTCAATGCTTCTTTATTATCTAGAAATACAAAAAGCATCTTTTTTCAAGTGCAGTCCTTATGTTTTACACATTTTGAATGCTTTTGTGCAGCTTCCACTCAGTGGAAGACAACCAAGCAAAGGGCTGTACCCCAAGGGCCCAGTCTGCCACAGGAGGGGAATGATGCCAACCTGGAGCTGCCACCAACATTAATGGATGTCCTGCACATGGAGCAGTGGAAATTAATTCATAAATAATCCTGAAATCATTGCTGGTATTAGGAGTCAGCATATACAGCAATAGCATCATCTGAATTAAAGGTGCTCCCACTTTTTACATGAGTTTTGAAGTCAGAGTTTCAGAAATTTTAGGTCGCTTCACTTGGACCTCAACACATTTTGTGTTGTATGGCTTATTTTGGCCAGAATAATGTCAGAAAAACCTAGGTTTTGACACCTGAATTTTTCCAGTTTTTAATGGAAATCTAAACCCAGTCAGGCACCTGCAAAGGAGACTTATATTTGATGGCAATGGGATCATTCACGTACTTAAAAAAAAGCATATGCATAAATGACTGCAGCTTTGAAATTTTTTAATATCAAAAATACTGTGTTTGATGACTTGCACAGGAATCCAGAGGGACCCTGTCCTCTCATCTTCATTAATAGAGGAACCCACGGTCGGGGAATATCTCCCTTAAAAATTAAGCTCAGAAACATCATAATCCAATTAAAGGAACCTCCCCGTTCTGCGCTGCCATTTTCTCGCACAATTGTTCACTACAACCACAATTTTTTATGTCCCTCAAACAATTTGTTTTACTTGCTTAGAGAGGCACCAGAGGGTTAAAGGGGTGGTGCAGATCTCTACCTGCAACTAGTCTTCCTGATTTTTTTAGAGGAAGAGATGCCCAACCCTGGTGAGGAGATGCCACGCTGTGTCCCTGCGAATTCGCTGCCAGGGTGCAGCAGCGCCCGTGGCAGCTGCGCCAGCCCCGAGCCAGAACAGCCCTGGCAGACAGATGAGCTGTGACCTGGGCTCAGACACAGGAGGAAACCAGCCAAGAGAAGGAGAAACCTCCACAGAGCAAAATTTAAAACATGCATTCAGTCCCCTGGCATAGGTCAGACCCAACTTGAAGTGCTTGACGCCCTGTGCGTTTGGCCATCTCTGCTCGCCTGCGTTGCTCCACAGCAGCAGCTCAATGACAGGTAAATGAATTAATTTCCCAGCATTTGCTACAGCCTGCATGTGCAGAATTGCCCAGCCAATGTAAGACCATTTGGTCGAACAACATTTGCAATTTGCTTCTATATTTAGGCTGCTTGCCTGCAAAAGCCCACACATACATTTAACAAGGTCAGCGGGTACATTTGGGCGAGTGGTGAGCAACTTCTGCTGTGGTGAGATGCAAACGTGATGAATCAAAGGGGTTTATTTCTCTTACACCTTGAAATGTAAAAACACATAACCCTGAGAAACACCTTGTGAATCTCATTCCCACTGCAGCGTTTGTTAACACAGAGTCTTTTTTGACCTTTTGGGAAGGACATAGAAATATCAAATTTGACCAAGATTTTGAATTTATAAAAGCAAAAACACCCTGGAAATTTCTTTCAATAGAGATAAATATTTTAAACTCAGCTTCCTCTTTTCTCTTTTTAGATAAGCAACATCCCACAAAGAGAAACCAAGAACAACAACTAAAGTAGAAAAGCACCATACAGACAATTGTTTTGGTCTATGCCTACATCTAGACTCTGATGGAAGACTGAAGTGTTCTTGCATGCAAGAGCCTAAGTAGCAGATCCATTTTAATAGTCTAAATATTCTTAATTTTTTTACTTCCCTCAGATAAAGTATTTATTGGTACATCCTGTTCATGTAGCAATCAGCATCACTTTGAATAACTATAAGCATTTACCTTTATTCTTCAGAGCTATAAGCACTGCACAAGATGCAATGAAAGAGAGAATCAAAGATATGGTACTAGCAGGAAATAAGATTTTTTGAGTCCTTTGAAACTCAATTGAGTTTAAATTGCCTTTTTTTTCTTCTTCTTAAAGCACTTTCCCTTCTTGAGGTTAAAACAAAGGTCCAGAAGGGTCAAACCCTTTTCTTTTTTTCAAGGCAGTAACTACTGACAGGAGCTCTGGTATTCAAGAGTCCTTCCAAAGGGTCTCCAGACGTGGCCCCCATTCTGCCTTGTCACTGACGGGGGCTCGGAGCACGCCACAAAATTCCACAACCAAAAAACTTCATTGCTGCACGACAACTTTCTCCAGCATTGCTCAGGGAAGTCAGCTCAGGAAGAAAATGTGTGTTGAAAACTTCATTGAGCACAGCCCCCTGCTGAGGGGTGGCAAGGCTTTGGTACAGGAACATGTAACGTTCCCAAGCACCCAGCAATGGAAAAGTGTCCTGAATTCCAAGTGCTCTATCTCGGCTCTATCTCCACATGAGCTCTAGCCTGCAGAAACAGAATTCACTGTTCCATGGACAAGTTCCAGGAGCTGTTTCCGTGTGCGGTGAATGCCAAAACTGGGCCTAGTCGGCTGTTATTAAAATGTTGCTGTCAAGCTATTAAATGCTTGAAAAGCCCAGAATTAAAAGAAGCTTTTTATGCATGTACTCCCCACGGTGTTTCTAATCGTGCCATTGATGTCTGCAGATCCAGTTCCCTGCAAAATTTAGCTACAGTTTGTGTTTATAAATCATTTATTTTAAAGGCTGCCACCACACAACCAATCTCAGGCCTCAGTTTAATCTGCAGTTTGAGCAGGAGCGAGATTGTGCTCACAGATTGCAAAGCATTCTTCAAAGGCACTGCTGAACACAGGTGCTTTAGGGGACTGCTCCTCCCAGAAACAGGATGGTTTAAAAGCATCCCAGTTGGACCAGTTTGCACTGGGAGCCTGCGAGAAACTTCTCCGTCACCTGCATTGCCCCTGTTCTGCATCATTCCCATAAATTCCCAGGACGTGTTGGGCCAGCTTGCCACAAATTTAGCTATCCAGATACTGAAATGAATGGCTGAAAGCACAGAATTTACTACCTCTAAAAATCTGTTTATCTTTTCATCTAAATGAAAGGATTTTTTCCATCTTTGCACAAGATGTAAGATACTATCTTTGCAAAAGACTTCTTTCTACCTTTTCGTTTGCATGTTCAATACCAACCCCTTCAAAGAATAAAAATTTGAAAGAATAAAACCAATGCCATCATTCTATTTTTCATCACAGAGCAGGTGACTTTCAGAGATAGCTGAAGACATCTACGAGGAAACACATACAGGGTGAGCAACGCAACAATTGTGAGAGCGAAGGCACTGAAAGCAAAAATACAAAGATTTTAGGAAGTAGGAGCTGAGTGATGACATCAAAAGTGCCAGAAAAGCACAGGCAGGTGAGGCCACAGCAGCAATGGGGTCAGTCCCATGTGGGATCCAGGCTGGCTGCACCCCCTGCTCTGCTTTGTGGATGAAAGGAAAGCACGGATGCAAAGAGCCAAGGACACAAGGTGGAAGGGAAAAATAATCATCCTGTAATTGACCGTTCACTAATGGAGTCTATTAATTAATGACCACAGAAGACCAGCTAATTTGTGGTTAGTGGTGTTCAAAAGATAAACAGTCTAGACTGAATCAGCCATGTGGAACCCCTCCACACTGGAGCCATCCTGGTGAGACTTCAGTATTTTCAGGGAAAAGGGAACAATTCCAAGCATCCACCACTTCCAACAGCACCGGTCAGGCTGAGGTCTCTGTCTGACTTAATCTGGACCAAACACCATAAAATATATGAACACTTGTAACTGTCTGGGGTGAAAGAGGTGAGAAGATTTAGGAAGACTTCAAGAAATGCAGCAAAAGGCACATTTTCATTACAGAGTACTTGAAATAACCCAGATCAAGAGAACCTGAACCAAGCACTGACTTTTGCCAAAGGTGATTTTTAAGCCTGTCCTGATCATATCCTTACGTGGGGAAGGACTCACTGGTAGGATGATAAATACTCTGCTCTTTTGTGAGATCTGTGGGAGCATCCTTGAGAGGAAATCTCACGATCCTGAGGCAGACTGTACTTAATACTCCTAATTCACAATTATTTTGTTCAAGTGTTGGATACAAGATAGAAAGGGTTTGATATCTAGAAAACCTTGCATGTAAAACCCTCTTGACAGATCATTACACGAGTCTAATTGAATTTAGATCTCGAGATATGCTGCTCAGAACTCGTTTGCATTTCACTAGAAATGAGATGATCATCTTTACACAGAAACTGTGACGCATATTTTCATGCACATGAAACAAATACCAAAATATTCAGGTATTTGTGTGCTTTATTTGCATATAGTTGCTACCTCTGTGTAGGAACCAAGCAATTACTGTAACAGGTAATTATGTGCTCACATGTAATTTGCATAAGAGGGAAAATAAAAATCCTACAGTTTACTCATTCTGTAGCTATTTGGGGCAAGAAAGCAAACAAGAGGTACAAGAAAATCTGCATATTTGCCCAATGGACACAAGAAAAGAAAAAAGAAATCTCCATTGTTTTCTCATGATCACAGTTCTCTTTTTCCAGAAAATGTATTTATTCTCCTGTTACCAGGTTCTAAATTGCAAGAATAAACATATTCAAAAAGGCAAAACATTGCTACTTTTAAGACCTTCTGTTATACGTGAATCACAGCCTCCTGAACAAGCTCTCTAATTATTGCAATTTTTGTTTAGTGAAAGAAAAATTTGTACACACACAGGCTTTATAATTGATTCAAACAGAAACATTCTTTTTTTACTCAGAAGGAAATATTTCTTTGAATTATGGGAATTACTTAACAAAGAAAACTGCCATTCTGGAATGAAAATCATTAACTTCAATTTAAAAAAGAAAACACTTCCATATTCACCACTCCTTCCCTTATTTTGGAGGACAAATTATCTGCCAGGCCTATATTCATGCAGATTTTTGATTTCCTTAAAATTTCAGGATTTAGACACTTTGCTAAGAAGAAAGCCAGGTTATGCATCCAATTCCTTTTCCAGACTTCATCTATGGCTGAGTAATTCCTGGAACATCTTGCCCCTGTGCTAGTCACCAGCAGGCCACTGCAGGCTGCCTTCATTGCAAAAATTTATAATTGATGGGATATCTGAGATTTGGATCCAGTGTGTGGATGTTACAAAATACATCACAAGTTTTCATAAGCTTCACAGAGAGCTGCTTTGCTTGTCCTACAAGTCCTCCTTGAACTCCACCAAAATATAAATTAAATCCCCGGAAGTGAAGACAATTCAGGTTTCTGGTATCTGACCACGGTGAGATTGAAATTGGCTCAATAATAACATGACAAACACAACTCCTGGTATCCCTCACTTCCCTACTTTCCTTGATACATTAAGTGAATTTCCCTTCCTCGAGTTCCTCTTATATTTTAGGGGAAATCCTCTAGTAACTCATTTTCCCACTAGCCTCGTTCTGCTCTAGGATTAACTAAAGAGAGGATTGTGGGGGTTTTCTACCCCAAAGAGGCAGTACAATCCTATTTTACCTTTGTTGTGAAAGCACCTTCTAACACACCTACAGCCAGCATTTAGGGAAAGGTGCAGCTTCCTTAGGGGACAAACCACTTAAGTCAGTTCCCCTCACTGTACAGTGACATTGCAAAGATCTCCTGGGAGCACCACCCCAGTGTGAAACTGTGCTGAGAGCTCAGGTGCACAACCAGCAGATAAAAACCTACAGAGGACTAATATTTAGTGGGGCTTGCTGTAGTATTTTAGGCAGCAACTTGGGGTTTTTGAGTGTCCCCTCCACCCCCTGCTGTGGTTCCCAGTGCTGTACCCAAGCGACAGGACAGGGACTATTTACCCCATTCCCTACTCCCAAGTAACAACCCAGAGCAAGGACTGCACACCCATCCCCGAGCATGGGAACCAGCCCTTCACTGCTTATGCTAAATCCCAGACATGTTTATTCTCTAATCCCAGGGATGGATAACAGCAAACAGCTGAGTTCCCATTAGTTGCCCAACAGGATGGGACAATCATCACATGGTGCTTTTCACACCTGCTTCCCTCTCCTTTTATTCTTGGGTGGCATAATATTCAAACTAGAAGAATATGGCAATGCTCTACACCATTTTGGACATTTCCTTACATCTCAGGCAACATTTGATCTTCTTCTCCCCACTTACCTGACATTTTTTCTCCCCACTTATCTGACATTTTTTCTCTGCTCAATTCCATGTTAATCAGATGATAAACCAAATTCTGAAGGAAATACTAAAGGTTTCTGAACAGCTCCCCAAGGAAATATCAGAAACACCATATCCTTTCTTAAACCGATTTTTTGGTGATACATCTTTCCATAGCACTCTTTAAAATGTTGGGTTTGTTCCCTGTTCCTGGTCTGTTTGTAAAGCCCTTCCTCAGCTTAAAGCACCACAGCCAACAGTTTTTCACATGAATGTACCGAGAAGCAAAACACCTCCACGGGATTCTCAGCACTGCCAGACTTGTTTAGGACCTTCAGCACGTCTTTAACCAAGCTGTGCCTCATTTTACTGAGCAGAATGAGAGGTGTAATCACAGAGTCTGCAGTTGCTTCTGGGCTCACATGAAGAATTTGTCTGTGTTCAGTTTTAAACTGCTTTTTTTGGCAGAGTTTAAAATACAGAAATGAGAGTTTTGTACGTTGACATGGTATGTGTGTGTACATATATATTTATATTTAATATATATACATGTACATATGTGTTCAGGGCTCCAGGTAGGAGAATTTTAAGCAAATGGAAATAAAGATAAAACAGTGACACAGAACTTTCATAAAGCAAATGATGAAAGTGATGTCTAGGCCTTAAAATAACACATTTCATTAGTCAAGACAGTTGTCTGTTCCCAAATCCCTCTCTGCAGCCCCTTGTCACACAGACACTGCTGCTCCATGGAGGCTCTTGGGCAATGGATGGTCGGACAAGTCAGTGGGAATTGGCTGTGCTGAAGAATTTGGGACAAAAAGGCCCCCAAGCACCTCACAGTGTGGGGAGCAGGGAGGGAAGCTCACCCTGTGCTGGAAGAACAGAGGACACACCTTGTGTCCTGCCTGCCTTTGACCCCAACACACACATTTAAAGGCTTTTTTCTTTCCCCTCCTCAGTGTAGTTTGTTGCCACTCATTGCACTGACCTGTAAAGTCAAAGCCTGACCTTTTTTTCGAGTCCAAGTGAGAAAGCAGATGAGATACTGGGACAGAGGCAGACTTTTAGCCTCAGAGGCTGGCAAGGGAGGCAGAAGTGCTGCGCCTGAAATCTGTGTTGGGCCATGACCAAGACATCACTTATTCCACAGCCATCCACAGACTGTCACTTCATTTCAGTACTAGAAATGAAGGGTGGTCTGACACATAAGTCATTAGGAAAAAAAAAAATTAAATCAATATTCCTAAGCCTCACAAGAAAAGAATGCATTTGAGAGTCAGATTTTTTTCAAGAAGAAAGTCAAGTCCAAACGCTAGTTAGGCCTGTCTGCAGCTGTGAATTGTGCATGTAAAAATATACACTGAGACTTCTTTAAACATGGAGCCAATGTTATAAAGAACTAGATGTAATTTTCCAAACAAAAATGCTATGGTCCCTACCTTAATTTAACTGACTAGTTTGCATGCTCAGAAGATATTCACACTTAGGGGTAAAAAAAATTAATTAATTTTATACATGTAAAATTCTGCCATTTCACACCCAGAAAGGGAGGGCTGTATCTTCCAAGGAAGCATGCTTGAAATGATCACCTAAAATGACAGCCAAAGCTGTCATATTGGCGCTAATGTTGTTTATTTACTCTTTTAATGGAAAGCCACCAATATTAGAAATTTGAGGGTCTTTTGAAGACCCCAGTTTATGGATGCTAAGGCTTGTATGTCTGATTATGAGAAGAACACAAATTACCAATCTTTCAAACCATTATCAAACTAACATCATCTGTTTTCTACCACAAATGTTTTAATGTTTTCTCAGCACATGAGGAATTCAAGACAGACCCTTCCATAGTCAGTGCTTGTCCTAGGTTCACCCACTACCTCAGAATTACACCAGAAACACACTAAATCTATTTTATTTCATTTGTTTTACCATATTTGTTTAAAGAATCGTTGGTTCCTCTGTGTCTCAAGTCAAGCGACCTTATGATCCTAAAGTTCCTGTAAGTTTTCCTCAAAAAACAGATCTTTCCAGACAGCTGAATACAGATTACAGGTAAAACAGAAGTCCTAATCATTTAGAATTTCTAAATTTCTCTCGTGTGGTCACCTTTAGAAGGAGAGATTATGTTAAAAGGAAAAAACATAAAACAACTGGCATCTAAGGCATTCGCTTTTAGCACGGCCTTGGGTTCCTGTTTTCCTCCCAAAGCACAAACACGATGAACCCAAAGTCTGCAAAAGGCTAAGACAAGAATTCTGCTTCAGATTATGACTGAATGTTAGTGACCTGTACAATGACAAAAATCATTGAACCAGTCAAGGCAATTTGTGATGAAAAATTACAGGGCCGGAACAGAAGCGCGCTCAGAGCGCTGAAGAAGCCCAGAGTCATCCTGCTCTCCTCAAACCAGAACGGGCAAATCTTCCCCCAGCAGCCACGTCAAATTCTCTGCTAACTCTGCTAAAGAACGAAATATTTAACTGCCCCCACAAAACAAACAAATCTGCATCTGAAAAACCCTGCTTAGAGGATCTCAATGTTTGGAGCTCTTAATGAAACCACATTTGGCAGAGTTACAAAATTACATTTCAAAAATCTACTTATTTTTCCAGTGTCAATGCTCCTTTCTGTGCACGACGACAAAACTGACTCCAGTTTAAAATGCACCTGTCAGAGCTGTCAGCCATCAGCAGCACTCTTTTGTTGTTTGGTTATGCTGCCAGGCTATTGCAGCATGTTTTCACTGAGAGGAGGAGGTGTCATCTGAATATGGCAAAACAAAACTGCGACTCACTCAGCAAAATCAGACAGACCTTACAGCTTGAAGTAAGGCACACAGGCTGTCTGAGACTGCAGACTCCTCCAGACTATCTTTCTGCTTGCACAGCACCAGCACAGAGCTGATCCCACTGCAGCAAAATAACAAGGTAAGGAGAGGAGCCCTCAGCAGGCAGCAGTTCAGGGCCCTGTGAATCAGCACTGGCTCCATGCATTGCTACACCAGCCACAATTAACACCCAGCCCGTACAACAGAGGTGGCAGAGCAATATTGGAGTTAATACGGTGTGGCAAATAAAGGAATACATCATATTTATAGAACAAATGAGGAAGCACTTAATTCCTTTGGATGCATACGCCAAAATTAAAGCTATCTAAGCATTCACTTATTTTTTCTTTCACTGACTTTTTTCTTGCTTATAAATTTGTGCCACCAAATACAGGCATTTTGTACCCTGTGGCAACTCCTGGAAGTTATAACAGTTGAACTAATGAGATCTGTGAAAGCACTCCCTCTTTGAGAGAGGAAATGATTTTCAGTCAAACAGTTGAATGTTTTCCCTACCATCTGCAGAAGCTTTTGTTAAAACACCTTCTATACCAAGACACCTGATTAAACAGATGGGGAAGAAAAAAAGCCTTTGTTAAAGTTTTGGCATCCCGTTTCTTCAATTAGATTCTTCCAATAAGTTTTCAGTAAAACCACACTTATGTTCCACATATTTTTAATCATAAATCTTTTGCCAAGAAGGGGTAAAAGGAAGCAATTCATAGTGCCCTGAGGTGCCTTTATAAGTCTGAAAACACACTACTGCAGGTCATAGAACCATGGAACGTTTTGGGTCAGAGGGGACTTCCAAGATCATCCAGTGCCACCCCTGCCACGGGCAGGGACACCTTCCACTGTCCCAGGCTGCTCCAAGCCCTGTCCAACCTGGCCTTGGGCACTTCCAGGGATCCAGGGGCAGCCACAGCTGCTCTGGGCACCCTGTGCCAGGGCCTCACCACCCTACAGGGAAGAACTTCTTCCCAACACCCCATCTAACCCTGCCCTCTGTCAGCTGAAGGCCAATCCCCCTTGTCCTGTCACTACACACCCTTGTCAAAAGTCCCTCCCCATCTCTCTTGTGGCCCCTTTAGATACTGGAAGGTGCTATAAGGTCTCCCTTTTCTTCTCCAGGCTGAACAATCCCATCTCAGCCTGGTTTCATTGCAGAAGTGCTCCTTCCCTTCCCTCCTGCATGTGACCACCCCAAAAAACTTGGCAACCTCTCCTCCACAGGTCCCCTGCTCACCACAGCAGCAGTTCCCTGAGTGTGAAACACACTGAAGCAAATACAGCAAACATTGAGTGACGTACAAGGGAAGCATCAGGTAGGTACCACCCATGCACCAAGCTTACCTTGAAGGCCTGGGCAAGCATCTGTTGTTTTAAACCTCCAGTGCAGATGTCAATCCTGGCCAAAAGCAACATCGTGATGCAGCTTTGGGCCAACACAGAAAACCCAAAATAAAACACACAGCCTCTTGGTGGTTCGTATTAAATGCTCAAAATTCAGGTAACTCATGGCATTGCAAAGGAGTGTTTGTTCATAACTAAATGTTATGAAACTAAATTCAATACTGGAAATGCTGCAACCAGGATTAGGTGTGTGCAGATTAAGTTCATAGAGAAAGTGTAGCTGAATTACTTTTTTCTCTTGCCGTGCAAAAGAAAACCCCCTAAGAAAACCTCTAAAAACCCCCTAAATGTAATTTCTTTGCTAAGAAATGGATTGCCAGGCAGACTGGCAGAGCTCTCAGCCCCTGTACCAGGCTGGGCAGCCGGGTCAGGCAGTATTGGCAGTAAGGACTGCCTGCCCCAGATGGCTGCAGTGCTGCACCAAGCTGGGGCCCAGGTGTCAGCGGAGCACTGAGCACATCAAAATCATCATATCACTGCTTCATTTCTCCAAACAATTATGCTTTTAAAAACTCAACCAAAAGAAGTGTCAAACCAGGAACCCCTGAACTTTAGAGTGGTTGGAAAGGGAGCTCACTGAGCAAGGGCAGTTTTGGGCACACCAGGCAGACTCCTCTTCTTAGTGCACGGAGCTCATTCCCCATGGAACTTGCTCCCCTTAGCCCCTTCCCCTCAGCACAGCCCCCTCCCTGGAGTGGCACACGGGGCCATTTATGGGGGACAAGCTTGGCAGATGCAAGAGTCAAGTGCCAAGAGTCTGGATGCTTTTTCTCCTCAGCATTGCCAGCAGTGGCATCTGGTTGCATGGCTGGCTTCTCGCTCAGCACTCACGGGGTGGGGGGCCCTGGCTTGGGCTTGGCCTGAACTCTGAGGCTCTTGTGGGTCAGCCTGTCTCTAAACAGCCACCAAAAATCCTCTCTCACCATTCACCCTTTCATTCTCAAAGGGGAAGAGGACAAAGACGGGATTTTGTCCAAACACATTCCCCATATCCTTTCTGTGCTCTGCCCAGCACCTCGCCTGGCTCAGCTCACTCTCAGCAGGCCTGTGCTGAGGCGGGACAGTTTAGCATCAAGTTTTCCTAATTAAATTCACTCTGGCTTCAGGTTGGACAGGAATGCGAAGATTGTTGTGTGTCAGGATGGAGACACCCTGCCAGCAGCCAGGGCAGAGATAGGCACAGGGCTGTGTCACGTTTGCCTCAACCTACACATCGTGCACAGGCTGGGTCTGCAGCTCGGTGTTTGCATGACTAACTACGAGCCTTATGCACATTTACACATTCATTTATGCTGCCAGGTTTTTGTATATTCGCATGGTGCTACATGTTTTCTGAAAACTCGAGTTCCTGACTCTGAGGGGTTTGGGATCTCACTGTGGAATCCAAAGGCTCATTAACATTTCAGAACTAGACACCATATTGGAAACGGCACACAATTGTAAAAGACAAACAAAAAAAAGCCTAAAAGCTGCGGTTTTTTCTTCCCTTCACCTCCACCACAACATTTATCATAATATAAAGTCTGAACTGCTCTTCCTGACAAGTTAGTCATTCCAACACAGGCAGCAAAGCTGGCTATTCCCATTGATTCCCCTTGCTTTGAAATGTGTATTCTAAAAACCCAATTTTAACTTCTACCTTATGAAGAAATTTATCCATTGGAAATCAATGTAGCTCTTAACACGTTTCTGTACTACACTTATTTCTTCAATTTTTAAAATATTACCATTTTTCACTGGATTGATTGCTCAGTAATCTCAGAAGTGTCTCTTGAACTGTCTACACTGCTGGGGGACCTCCAAGAGCAAATGGAGGGATAATGTTTGAAGTGCAGGAAGCACAGAAGGGCTCTCACTGCAGCGCACGTAGATCCATGTGTGGGAATGATTATCCTCAACTTTTCAGCTCTTTGAAGCATTGTGTGAAAGATACCCACAAATCTTAACCAAAAGTTTCCTACATTAAAAGCACAGCCAAGCAGAGGAGCCTGGTCTTCTGGCTGTGGAGTTTTGCCTGAATATATCCCCATGTGAATACCCTGCTTTGAATGATGTAACATGAAAGGATTGTCTGCATTGTGCAGAAATTTTCTGTTTCCCATTACTCATACTTGTAAATGTATCTGTTCTACAGCTCCCTAAGAAACGAACAAGCCTTAGCATCTGAAATATCCCTAACACATTTTTAGGCAAAACAGAATCAGCTAGCTGTTCCATGGTATTAAGTAATTCTTTCATGCTTTGCAATGCCTCAGAGTCTCAAGACAACATTTGGATGCGTTTATGCAATTTCTGAGATTCCCTACACAGGTACAATTGGGTCTTTTCCCACTCTGACAAGAGCTTTTCCGTGGAAGCCTGATAAACTGCACCGCTGACAGCTACACAGTAGTGGAAACAGGCAGGCAAGTGCCTCAGATGTTGAAACAAGAAAGTATCCCAGCATTTTTAGCACCCAGAACTCTTGCTTAGCAAACATCCCCACCCCAACTGTGGTATGGAAAAACTGCAATCTCTGTACATATTTTACAAAATGTAAAAGATGGACGAATAAAAAAAAAATTAAGATTAAAAAACCAAAGTAAGAAAAAAAGAATTTTACCTTAGCTCTTAAGAGTCAGGTTGGATCTCTGAGCCTTCAGAGGACTGATCTGATTGAGAGATGATATGGGACCCCTACACTGAACTCAGCTTGGGTGAAGAAATACAACTGTGCATCAAATTTTGTCAAATCCAGTAAAAAAAAAAGCCCACAACAGGGTCCTGTGTGTAAATTCACATCTACAGTAGAAGATTTTGCTACCTGAGGATGTCAGACAGAAGGGGGTGATTTTTACATTACATTTTTTTGTTCACCAGAGTCCCACACACAATTTTAAGAAAGCTACAATAGTCACAGAAACTGCCTTGTCTTAGAGCTGATCTACTTCAAATCCAGCTTTTAAAGAGGATTATAAGGAAGGAGTTATAGTGGTAAATCTTCAAATTACTATAGACTAAGCAATTCTTTCTAAATGGCTCCTTTGGGCCTTTCTGCTGAAAGCAACACAGCTCCAGAGGGCTGCAGCTCTCCGGGATCCCACAGACCTCCCACCTCCTTTCTGCCTCCCAAAGCTGGCAGGAATTGGCAGGAAGGAAAGATGACAAAGATCTTCCCCAACAATGAGGTGGGGGATTAGACATTGCAGCTGGGCAATCTGGAGAAATCTAACCACGAGGCAGCAATTCCTACACTCCATGGAAGATTTCAACACCGAGTTCACGTAAGCAAGGGAAGACAAATCCCTGAGCTCCTCTCCTTTGCAATGGATCTGTACTGAAATCTCTAGATGTGATGGCAGATCCTCTTTGATAAATATGGGATTTCACTTGCACGCTGCAGTACCTCACATGCACAGGATCCTGTTTCCTTTTTATCCATAGGAAAAGGTGATGGTTGAACCCTTCTCATCCTGTTTATCTCAGCAGTGTTCATTCCCCTCAGCAACTGGGCAAAACCTCCCCCATTCCTTGATCAATAAAGCAGCACCAGCTCTTTCCTGCCTGTAAGATTGCTATTTTGGAACATTCATGATTTCTCTTGCCTGCAACAACTCATCTCGTTGCCTATTTGTGTCCAGACATAAAGTTATTTGCAATGAATCCTGGAAAATGGCCCAGGGTGATAACTCAGGATGGAAAACATAGTTTAAGGGTGATACCTTTATTTCTACCCTACTCCCATCTCACATGAAGCAAAGTCACCTTCACTCCTGTGCTGGGTGAGCAGGGAAAAGGTGCTTTTGTACATAACATCTTCCTAGATTTCATCAACCTAATAAGGAGAAAGGGAGGCCTAAGGCTGCCTCAAGGGGCACCCCACCAGTTCTCACCACACTTCCAACACCTTTCTCCTCTCTGCAGACATTTCAGCAGCTCAGGGCTGAAGGGGAGCAGTGAACACCTGGTGAAACGAGGCAGTGCTGGACTTGCACTTATCCCCATGAGCAGCACTGCCTGGGAGTGGTTCCTGGGGAGTCTCTCCTGACACGCATCGAGTCTGCAGATGGATCATTCATCCTCCACACATGACTCACTGCAGACCTGGGCTGAGCAACTACCACCTCTGCCAGTAGACTGAAGAAGACAGAGGCAGGCTGTAACACACTGAGGGACTTAACAAGGAAGAACCTGAACATATGGACTCGAGGAGAGGCCAGGGTGATCTGCTCTTGCACCAGAAAAGCTGCACATCTCACAGCACATTATAATTTTTTTATCAAGCTATAGCATATCATGGCAACATTACTAAAATAAGCCTTGGTGACCTCTAAGACTCATTCTCATCATAGGTAACATTGGAAGAGCATAAAGACCAGGAAGAGGAAAAAAACCAACACCACCATTCTTCTGACTATCAAAGGTGACATGCAGCTTCTCCTGCTAATGCAGCTGAGAAGGACGTACTCAGCTTGGTTTGTTGGAACAAAGGCAGCCACAGAACCTTCAATACATTCAGGTCCAAACAGCACCAAAACCCATGAAGCCCAAATACTGAAATGAACCCAAAGGACATTTCTCCCCTGCTGCCCTTGTTAATTTGCACACTATCTTCTAATTTCTCTGCTGCATTTCCTCTTCTATGTACTTTTCTAAATTTTTTGCTTGTAGCTGCTTTCCAGTAGCAGTGCTTTGTCATGAAACAGGGGCTGGCAACAGTTGGGAGCTTGGTTTGCTCCATGTTTTCCGTGGAGGTTGTGTTTTTATTTTAACTGGAAGCAATAAGATGGTTATAACCGGAACATCCACAGTAAAAGGGGGTCACACTAAACATGCCAGACCTGTCTGGGCAGGTCTAATTTAAACACCAGCCTTTTAAGAATGGGACTGTCTTTGAATGTGATTTCTTTGTACTTCTGAAGACAGCACACACCCTTTTCCTGCTGCTTGATTAAACAGCACTTGCCCAATGAATAGATCTTGATCAGGAATAGAAAATGCATGGAGCTGTCCTGGGGAAAATGTGCTATATCCTTTCCCAGACTCACCTGTGGGAAGACATGTACAGCTATATTGAACACACAGGCCTTTCAAATCAGTGCCCTTGCATCTGGACCTCTGCTCTGTCAACTGTCTGTGCCTTTAAAGTATTTCCTTTATGCTTATGAACGTCATAAAGCATTAATGGCTGCAGGAGTGTCTCACAGGAAAGCTGTACTTTCAGATTTGGCTTTGCCTCTGGAGGGCAAGCACCAACCAAGACATGAACTGCTTCATGGTTGTAGCCCAAGATCCATCATCACAATCACAGCAGAAGGCCTGAAGTGCACATCTCACTGCTCTTGCAGAAGTGGATCCTCCCTTGCTAAAAATAACCCTGGCTTTACTGCAGGAACCGTCATCCTTGCCCTGTTCCACTCACCCAGAACCACACACACCAAGGAGAGCGAGGCAGGAAAGGGCCAGGGAGGAGCTGGTGTTCATATGCAAGGTGAATATCAAAAGTTTACACTACTGTGCTTTACTTTTTCCTGTTTCAGGGACTTTGGCTTCTACAAATGCAGTAAATTCACATGCAGAAAACAAACTCCATAGCATAAATGTATTCTTAGTAGATTTTTAGAATAACAAAGGATAACAGAAAATTTCACTCCATCAGAGCAAGAAAATTTGCTGCCCAGAACACAGAGCTGGATTAACTCTGCTGTCTGCTCCAGTTTTCCTGAGTTATCTTGGGGAAATCATCTATCTCCCACAGAAATGAGCGTGAGCTGTCGGGTGTTGCAGCTCCCACTAATTTCAAGACTTTGCTGCTTCAACACATTTCAAAAGTTCACACCTCAGCCTGATTGCTGTAAAATGGAAAGAACAGCAATGCTTGACCTCAAAATAATACCATGAGGATAAACATGTCCTAGGTGTTAAAACCACTTGAGTGTTACATGGACAGCAGCAAGGTCAGGCTGGCCCCCATCTCCAGGGGTGACTCACTTGTAGGAGAAGGTGCTTGCATTCATTTGGAAGGACAACAAGGCATGACTCAATGGATCAAAGCAATTTATCAGTAGTGAAATCAGCACCTAATGTTAAATTCTGAACTCCTTTCCGCCAGTTCATTTGCATATTAGAGCTTTACATGGTTAGTATTAGCTGAAACTAGACCCACTTGACAGGCAGAATGGTTAATTACGTGATTATGAAATTTCTGCAGTGGCTCTGGTAAACATTGTACAAAATGGAAATTATTTTTGCAACTCTTTTTTTTTTTTTTTTTTTTTTAGCTTTGTAGTGTATTTGTTCTCTCTATTTTTTGAAGGCTTCAAGAAAGAATTTTGGGAGGCGCTCGTCCACCATTCATTCTCGAGCCAGACAGCTCTCAAGGGGTTAGAGGACAAAGCTTGACCATGCTGTTAGAGAAAGGATTTTAACTACTCCTCAAAAATTTATGTCCTACTGCATAAGCATTTGCCTGCCTCTTTGGATGGCAAATAGAGATCATTCTGCAAAAAGAATTCTTTATAGCACTTCATCCAGCTTAGCCCTTGTCTCCTGGTGCTTAGACAAACAGTTTTTGGTTTATGTAAATAGATAGTGGATCAAATTTCCCTGTCTGCCACACCCAGCCAGCCTGAATCACCCAGGGAAACATAAAGAGAGTCACCTTTTATGCAGTGCTTTTTTACCAAAGTACACAAGAGTTCCTACATTACCCTTTCCTCACCAGCAAACAGATTTTTCGTTCTGAAAGAACTTTTCTGTGGATCAACCCTCAGCATAATACCTGGTAAAGTTTGATCTGGTAAAGAGGAGGAACACTGGGTGTGAAACAAAGCAAAATAAATGCTCTAAGTGATCCTTGACTTCTGGGCTTTCATGTTCTTGCTCCTACCACCGAGTGCTCCAGGGGCATCTGCTCTTCCTGCAGCCTCCTCGTGTGCCCTGAGTGCAGGGCAGGAGGACTGAGGCAGTGCAAGAGTCATGGAGAAAACCCTGGATGAACCCCAGGAGTTCGCCTAGACACGATTGCCAGCTGCCATTAGTTGGGTTAGCTTTTCTGGAAAGATCAATTCAAGGCAAAGCCAGCTGGATCATGGGTAGTTACACCTCTCCAGTGAGAAATTATGGATCAAGAAGCAGTCCTGTGGCCCCTCTCCACCCACGCTTGGCTGTCCTGCACTGCAAAGCCTCCCCACACAGTTATTGGGACAGCAGAGCCCAACACGCCTCAAGTTTGGCCACAGTGCAGCTCTGCTTCCCTCCTGCAGGAGCCAGGAGATCCGTCCTTCTCCCCGTTTGAAGCTGGAAGGAAACTCTCTCCTGAGGCTGTTGGTCACTGCTGCAGCCATGGTGCAAGGCTGGGACAAGATGCAGATCAGCTGCTGATGTTTTTCAAAACTTCAGCAAGCATTTGTAAAGCAAACCCTTAAGTCTCAAAGCTGAAATGAGGCGGAGAAATGATTTTTGGATGTTTCTTTTCACACTGGGATGTCTCAGAAAGCCTCAGCTCTAGTTTTAATCAACACCAATCAGCCTCTGTGCACTCAGACTGCCACACTTTAGCTACTAGCAAGCAATCCCAGACTGAGACCAGCCAAGTGTTCCCAGACTCTCCATCCCAGTTCCTCTGGACCCCTGCCCATATCCCAACCAGACCCTTAATCCCACCTCCAGCCCAACCTCTGCCTCACAGCTGCTGCAAGAATTCAAAAGGACTCTGAAGAACAAAGCACTGAGGTCTGAATTCTCTATGGAAACCTGAATGTAATCCCTGCTACATCAGCAACTCACCTAAACTTTCCAACTACCACACACAAAACACTTGAAAAGCCAAACCCAACTGCTGGTTTCATTGATGAAACAGAGGGAAGTTGGAGTTGCTGGAGTTACTCCTACTTATTGGCCATTAGAAACATGAAATGCTTTGTGAGGTTTTGATTGATTGCTGGAGAACAATTCCATTGTCAGGCCAGCTCACTTCAGAGCTGAGTGTATAGACTGAAATCTTTTCTGTTTGTTCAAACTCTTTATAGAAATTCTTACATAGCTGTGGTTAAACAGTTGTAAGTACATATGCATGTCCAACTGTGTAACTATCTCTGTTCCATTGCTCTCCTAATGCTTTAACTTTGATGCACAATTTCTAATTTTTTAATGGGAAGTTCAATTATATTGATTTGTCTCAAGACTCTCTGAATTCTTTTCCTCCATTAATTTTGTTGCTATATTACTCAGACTGATTTGGACTCAGTCACGGTGCTCATTAGCAATGTGAAGTATAAAATGTGATGTGTAAATCACATAAATCACTGCAATGTGTATTTAACTCTCTGCTGAAGGTGCAAGCCCCAGCTCTTTCCACACTATTTCCAGGAGATATCTTGGCACTATTATGCTTTGAAACGTTGTGACAACCAGAGGACAAAGCTCCTAAACCTCAACAATTTAAAACAAAAAAGGGGGGGAAAGAGGAAAAAAAAAGAAAGAAAACATCTCTGGGTGGATCTTAACTACAAAGCCATGGTGATCCATGCTTAAGTAATCAGAAGAAATGGTGTGAAAAAGGAAAAGTTCACCAGAGGAAAAGTGTAAGGAGAAGGTGGCATCAGGTGGGCAGGGGCCTGGGCAAGTGCCCACGGCTGCTGGGCAGCTCAGGGCAGAGCTGCTGGTGTGGTGCTCGCTGTGGGAGTTGGCACAGGCTGTAAATTAACTGATGTGATACATAAATCCTCAGCAAAACTGATTGCACACACCCAGATGAAAAATGTAAGTAAACAACAATTCCTGTCCTTTTTATATCTATTGCTTCAAGCTCAAGCATGCTTTAATCCTTCATTTTATTTGATATCATTTACCTTATCCAACACATATAAAAGGATATGTTCTCCTTCTTAGACTGCCTTCAACTTTCTATGAAACCGGCTTTAAGGAGTAGGCCAATATTTGTATAGCAGATAATACCTAAAAGGGGCTCCCCTGTCTAGATAGGCAGAGAAAATTCCCTTTTTAGGCCTTCAGCATAAAAAAAAAGCTTGGTACGCTTCGAGAGGCACAGTCTGGCTTCAGCCATGTATTTGATATTCCTTGCATGTGTCGCTCATGTCAGAAAACTGAGGACTAGGTGCCAAAAGTCATTCACTTTTCAGATGTGACATGTCTAGAAACGCCCCCATCTTTGAACAGAAACAATCAGGAGCATTTCCCTGTTGTTGAGCTTTCAAACAGTTGTGAGAAATACAGGGTTATAAAGTCCCCTATGCTTCAAACAAGAATAGAGGGACTGACAGGGAACAGAAAAGTGGTGGAAAATAGGAAAAGTGGTTAAACAAACAAGCCTGGAGAACTGGGTTCTGTGCCTGACTCCACCTCAGGTGCTTTGTTTGGCCTTTGGCAAGTCACTTATCTTCTGTTTCCTTAATGTTTTAATGGAAGCTCACAGTTTAAATTATGAGCTTGTACAAGTTAGAGACCAGCACTGAGGGCAGTAAAAGCATCTTTGAGTTACAGAAGAAAGAAGAGCAGGGAATGAATGGAGTGATGGGATTGAAGACTGAGTGATGAGAAGTCTCAGCTCTTGCTCTCAGCGTCTGAGACGGCTCCTTTATCGCCAAGTCATCGACAGAAGCCTGGATTGCTTTGCCTCTAAGGGCCTTATTTTATCTTCTCACCTGCACAGGTAGGATTTCTCCTCTCAGGAGCTTGCATAATCATGCCTCATCGCAATCATCGTGTGACACACTGCTGAACTGGCACCTCTGCCTCTCTATGAAGTTATCACCATCTTATCTCGACATGGCCCTAATTTTCTGCTTTTGCTTCCTGCAGGCTGAGCTGGGACAGTGGACTGCATGTGTTTTAAATTAATATCCCTCCAGTTACTCTTTGAATATTGTTATCCTAGAAAACACCGTGCTGCACTGCAAGGTTCACCTCTGATTGCGATCTTTGTTAGAATAGTGTTATATATATTCAAATAAAACCTACATGCAGAGCTGCAAGATGCACAGCAGCTGTTTTAAGTACTTTAAGGTCTTTAATAAATTCATACTTTGTAAATATTTTCATGCCCCAGAATGAATCCATAATATCTGGTTTCTTTCATCACAGCAGTATTCAAGTTGCTGAAATAGTCTCAGCTGCCGATGTTTTTCTCCCATCTTATTAAACCACAAAAACCTGTATACACCCAAAAAACCCAATTGTCTGTGGAGTGGAAGAAGGCTGTAGACTTCAACCAGCCTACTTTTAGCTGATCTAAAATCCCAGTGCAAGTGACATTGCAAAAATTTCCATTCTAACAGAAGAAGTTATCACTGAATCAGTGCACCACTGGAAAGCTGTGCTGCCTCCTGGGCAGTTGCACTGCAGAAGTAACATTTATGGTTAAATACTCCTGCAAAGTACTGAGTCTGCTTGACTCAATTTTAGGAGCTATAACTCTAAGTCCTCAGCATCCATTTGGCCAATTCTCCTAATCCTGTGATGAAGCAAAATGTCTCTCCTCTTTGCAGTGATTCTGATGGAAGTACTGAAAGATCATTTGGAGGAAAGAAAAAGACAAAAGTGCTAATTAATTTTAAAGTAACATTTTCTAGGGAAAATCCATGTGGTGCTGTACCTTTTAAGATCAGAGGACTGGACACAATGAAGTGTCAGACTTGACAATTAATGAAAAGCAGGAAAGTGTGGTTTTGATGCCTAAAGCTGAAATTAACACTGCCTTTAATCAATCTAAACCCAGTAGTGGAGGTATCCCAGGGAACACAGTTCTGGCCATAGAAACTGTGGAAGGGAGAAAGCAAGAGAAAGATATTTCTCAAGACAAGACATTAATAATTAAGAATTAATTAATACCTGGACTGAAAGAACTCTCACTGTCTAAACTGGTACCACAACCCTGCATTTCTATAACTCCATCCAGTGAAAAGAATACACTGTTTTTAACCAGTGTGAACAGTGATTGGTAAAACCCTGGTGTGCAGGCAGGTGTCACCACCCTGGTTTTAGAGATGGGGCATTTTTTCATGACTGCATTGGTTCAAGGTCCTGTTTGTAGGGCAGCTCACCCTCCTTCAAGGGCTTTCCCAAAGAGCCTCCTTCCCCTCGTACAGGTGAGAGAAAGGCACCTGCTGCACACCTTTCTGTAATTATTACACTGACGTGGGGTGAAAAGTCTATTCACACTGGGAAGCTCTGTGATCCAGTGTTTGAGTTGGACAAGGTCTGGGCACAGGCATTGGAACATCCTTGTGCTCAGGGAGGTTCATCTCAGCAGCAGGGAGAGCAAACAATTTGCTACGAGAGCACTTTATGCTGTCTAACAATGTTTGTGTGTGTCTGCAGAGATAAAAAAACCACTTCATGATGCTGCTGAATGACTTCTTTCTCCCTCCCTATTTGGGTGTACTCCAAAACCAGGATTATAACTGCTCTTTGCTAAGCAACAAATATTAACTATTGCTACTTCATCAAAATCCTGCACCAATGCATTTAACCAGCTTATCAGCCAGCAAGATTATATTTTCATATTTGCTAGCCTGAAGCTCCACTAAAATTAAGATCAACTGAGTACAGATATAACAATTATCAATTTTCATTCTTGAATAACAGCTTGAAATTGCCTTCAGGAAAAAGGAGGGTCCTTTGCTTTGGATAAAAAAAATAAAAATTTAGATATAAAATTAACTACTTTTTCTTCCTCAGGCTAAACATGTGGTTAAGCTCACTAAAATTATTCAACAGCTTTACAGGTTGCATCCCTATTTGCTTTAGCTTTTAGGTTGATAAATGAGCAAGTGAAAAAAAGCTGTCAGGTAGATTACATGGTGCTATCAGCCTGCACTTTTACCTATCCCATACTAAATTATTTCCTGAAGCCAGCTGAAACTGTACCAAGAGGGGAAGTTTGAAGTACTTCTGAAAAAATTCCTCCGAAATTTCCAAGGCTGGTTGGATATCAGAGTCCAGAGTTCTGTGCATTGTGGGTCACAGTGGAAGATCCTCTGTGTCAAAGCAGTTTAATGCCAATTGAGGAAACAATAGTGTCCCCTAAAAAACATGATAAAGATGGGAATATTATAATATTTGTTATTATGCTCAGAGAAATTTAGAAGTTTTGATCACATGAAGTTACTGATAAACTTAGAGGAGGACAAAAATTCCTGCTAGTTTCTTTTCTTTCCATAACCCTGGCACAAACATCAGGAAGATCTGGTGGCTCCATCTTCCCCAATCCCCAAGCAAACAGAACAAATTTTTTATGTACTCTTTATAAGAGACCCCCCAAAGGCAAAGAAAATTAGCTACTAGAAGAATAAACAAAATAATGGCATTTCCACTCTCTTCCTGCTACCTCATTTTTCAGTTGACAAGTGCCAGGTGATTGATGGATTGATTGATTGATTTGCATGCAAAATGAGTTTTCTTCTGTCACTGGAGAAAACAACACTGTTGGGTTTTTTTTAATTTATTTTTCCTTTTGAAGGTTTTCCACTGAACATACCTGACATTGTTTTAGTGGATCCTACCAACCACAGTGAGGCAAACACATGCAACTGAAATAACGTCAACTCTGGATTGCTTAAAGCTGTACAAAGATTAAAGCAGCCCAGCTCTACCTTGCTCAATCTGCAGAGATTGCAAACTCCTTCTTTAAGGCACGTGTGGTGGGGCATCGCATGGGACTGTGGATCCCAGGAAAAGGTCAAAGGCACTGATATCCTGTTGAGCAACATTTTCTATGACTGAGACAAATGTAGCATCAGATCAAAAGGGAGGAGGCTGAGTAAAGGATCAGCTTGCTATCAATTTGAAGACACAAGAAAGACAAAGCAATTCCATCAAGAAAAATTAACCCACATAGATGAGAGATAGATGGTGAAACTGCTTTGAGATATGTTGATAAGTCTACTTCATCAAAGTGGTAGATTGCCTGCAAAATGAAGTCTCTTAGTAAATTTGGACAGCTTTTTTCCCCCCAGTGAAAACATTTCCACATTAAATGGTACCATTTGTAACTTCCAGGCTTAAATTTTTATGGCTTTTCCTTTAGGTAACAGATCATCTTTCTGAAGTTGGAGTTTTAAACAGTTGAAGTTGAAACAACACCATAAAGCATTTTAACTACATCAAAATAACTACTTTCAGGGTTTTTGTTTTTAACTTATAGCAATTCACATTTACCCCTCTTCCCCCCAACCAAACCCAGAAACAGCACCTAATTTAATTGTCCGGCCCAGCTTTCCCCACTTTGGTGGTGCATGGACTTTGCAGGCAGGCACAAGCTCTGCTGGTTGACCTTTGTACCCAGGGAAGAGAACCACACACCTGTAAAGAACCTAACAGGAAAGCAGGAAACTTTCCCACAGGCAGCCACTGCAGGAATCTGTGCCCTGACTTTCAGCTTGGTTGCAAACCGAGACACGCCACATTTCAGAGGTGGGAGACAACCAACAAGCAAAACTTCCATTTCTTTCTGATACTAAACTCTGGATACTGACAGAAACTCAGGATGTCTTCATCTACAGCCCTGTTTATCTTGGCAGCTACAGCCCAGCCTGGGCTCGATGGCAGAGAGCATTTTCTGTCCCCACAGTGTGCCAAATGCATTTCTTGCTGATTAAGCCACATGGATGAGATTAATTCCACCGTATTTGAGTAGAAGAATGAGTGGCACCTTTGGGAAGGTTATTCACAAGGGGAGCTGTTAGGCTGAAGCCCAGCAGGGCTTTTCCCCCCCTACTCTACTTGATCAATAGACCAAGGCAGCAATTACAGCCACCATCAACAGCTGCTCAGTGCCATTGAGAGCCACTGTCCTGCTGGGCACGGACCCGGCTCTGGGATTGCAATTAGCACACCACCAACAGCCCTGCCAGAGCAACCAGCTAGGAGCCACTCAGAAAGGCTCATTTTCACAGTCTCAGAGATAAGATGCAGTAAAACAATAGCATACTTGGTAAAAAATTAATTGGGAATCTCTCTTCAAGGAGAACAATACCACCTTCGCCTTTGTTTATCCCTGCTGGGAGCTGGCAAAAGTTTTGTGGTGGAGACATTAAGGAACTCTCTGGATAATACTCCAAGTCATTACACCTGTTGTTGGGTACCTGACATAACAAGAGGTTCAGGCAGTAACTAATCCATGATTTCTCCCTTTTCTGGGGCAAAACTTGTTTATTCTGCCATAGTAAGACTTGTTCACCCCACCGATGAACGCCTCCCATCCCCAATTTTAGTAGCAATCAGCCAACTGAATGGCTCCAATGGCTCCAATGAACACCTCAGCCGTGGGAGATCAGTGCAAAACAACTCAGTCTACAAAGGAGAGCCTTCCCATAACAGTAATTTTCCAGGAACTTTCATTTATTGCGTCCTTGAGTCTTCTGTGTCTGGAGACACAGACACGCTCAAGCTTTTGTAGGTTAATGTAAACAGTGCATGGAATTGAGCATGGCATTAGGATTCAGGCCCCTCTAGCTAACCTCTCTGCAAACAGAGAGGAAGTTCAGGATCACTGGCACATAATTGTGGAGCTGGGGGAGCCAGCCCAACATTTGACTTTTCCCTCAGTTCAGATTTCCCTGCATATAGAAAGAGTGGGTGGATATGGCAAGACATGCAGTACTTATATATCAGCTGATGTCACATCTGAATGCAATTCTAGATTTACTATTACAACTCTTCCTTCATCTAGGCAATAACTACCTGCCTGCTAAAAGGCATCAGATTCTTTTATTGTTAAAATGAAACCGGACCTGGTGCCCTGGGGCAACTGATTTCAATCTCCAAGTTCATATGGTTTTTCTTGCTGACAAGACTGGTTTGAAGGAGAGCCAAAATGCCAGCAGCAGTTGCCCTTGCTAAGGAGAACCTTGAAAGACGTTGTGAGGGTTGTTAATAGAGTGTACACACACATGCACACATTTTTCTGCAATAAATCCTGGGTTATAATTAGTTCCCCCAATACTGCACATGGGAAGAGGAGGATACAGGAGGCAGTTTGTGCCCTACTGTGGAGGAGAAAAGAAATCTTGAGTTTGCAGGACATCAGAGTCTCCCAAGTGTCACTGAGCTGCCAACATCCCTCCAGTGCAGGAGGCACTGACTGATCACCTACAGGTGCAAGCACCAGATTTTCATGTGGTCTAAGGGCTCTTGCACAAAAGCAATAAAAACTTCAGCAATTTTTCTTGTGTATGACCAGTTTTTCAAATATCAGGCATGATGCTTTTGGGATAAAAACATCCAGGGAAGCCACCAATCCTAAAGTGACAGGAAAGCTGGAAATTGTGTTATTCCAGAATTTTAGGCCATTTCAGAGCAGTGGTGTTGCACTGTTGGTGTTCCTATAGCTGTTTCAACACACTTCCACGTTGCCATGTGACGTGCTGTACCAATACAAACACTTCACTCTGCCATAGATTATGCACAATTATAAATATTCCAGATGCCAGACATGATCCAGGAGGAGCATCCCCTGTGCTCACCTCCTCTGCTTTCCCTGCATTCCATGGAACTGCTCTCTGTGAGTCTCTGCAGTTTTCATAAAGAAATTTCATACCATGCTTACCATAAAATCAGGCTTATATTTGAGCTCTGGTTTCTCCTGAAGGAGGATTGCAGTTATTAAAAGTATTTTTTTCCCCCCTTACCACTCAGCTGCTGCATTCGCAGCACTTCCCGGACAGGGGTTTGCTACAGTTGTCTGTGCTAAGTGGTTGCTCTGAATAATTGCACCAAAGAGTTCCAGTTTTTCTGGACCTGCTGCATTTTTCTACATTTTGCAAACACTTTAGAAGAAAAAAAAAAAAAAAAGAAAAAGCAAAGCAAGGGCGCTGTTGAAACCCTTGGGCTGCTGGGCAGCTCCAGGAGCTCCGGGCACCTCTGTGTGATTGTCTCTGTCCACCCTAAGAAGCTTCACCCACTGTCCTCTTCTGCAGGAGACAGGGATTCACAGAGATGTGACTGCCTTGGCCACCCAAAACTGAAAGCAATTTTGTCTATTTTGACTCCAGGATGGAGCCACCTTTATGGAAACATGAGCAAAGGTGACTCCATGGTTTCCATTTCCAAGCTCTGCTCCAATCAGCAGCTCTTCCTGTGAGAGCAAAAGGCTGCACTGCTCTTCCTGGCCAGACAGCCCCAAGGGCTCTCCAGCAACTCCTTGAGAAGTTACTGTTCCCCAATCACCCAACTGGAGAGAAATCCTGAGCCAAAGGTAGGCATGCATATTCCTTGGAAGCTTCCATACTCATTTCCAGGGCTCAGGATAAGAAACGATTTTTTTTTTTTTTTTTCTTTAAAATAGACTATCATTTTTGACACTGAAGCTCTGATTTAACAATATCTCATCACTTGAGAAAAGTAGCTATTTAGAAGCCAATGATATAAAAGAAGGGATCAAATCAAAAGGCAGATCACCCTTACCCCCAGATTTACCACACCTGGAGAAAAATCTTGGTTGTGCTCATTTCACAGATACAGCTTTTGGTTCTTGCTTTTAATTCGTACCTCTTTTGTACTCTTATATGCCTGCTCTTACTAGAATTTGTGGATGTTTGCACTCTACTGTTCTATAAATGAGATAAAAATCTGATTATTAGATTCAGAAATTTAATACAACCTGTTCCAGCCCAGAACATCCTTCTCTGTATGGTAACCCCATTTCCAAGCCAACTTCCTTAAAGCTCCCAGCCTCTGGAATACCTGCCCACCAGTCAGTGCAAACCAGGGGTTTAGTCCTCCTAACTCACCACGGGGTCTCTTTCCCCGTAAGAACCCAGCAGGTGGAAAGCACCACTAAACACTGTGGGATTCCTAAAGAAAAGACAATTCCTGTTACCAGAGCATTTGGGATCTGCATGTATGTAAATAATCTGTTAATAGAGAGCAACAGATGGCTCTAAACTCAGCAACAGAATAAATACAGCAAGTTTTATTTGATCTGATCTGAGGTGGTTGATGAAGCCATTTGTTTACAAGTGTATTTTTTTCAATAAGATCATCTGCAGTGCCCAGAGCATTGTCTGGGTGCTTTTTTTATTACAGTTTGTAAAACTCCAAATAAAACCAGGAGGCAAGCCCTTCATTCTTTGGAGCTTTGCCTGTACAGCAGTAGGGTTCTGGGCACATCACTAAGCATTCAAAATAAAGCAGAAAGAATGAAAATAGCAGATTTTCACAGCTGTGCACTTGTGCTCATCCGCACACAAAGATGACACAGCTTGCACATGTGTTTTACTACTGCTGTTCACACAGCTGAGGGTAAAGTAACAAGTAGGAAACCCTGAGGATGCACTGGAGATTTGCAGTTTGGAGTAGCCTTACACTGTTACACACACTTTTCTCTAGAACATTAAAGTTTTATCAAATAATGTCACAGTTTTATAGGCGCTGGCCACCCTACTGCTCTTATTTATTTCTCTCCCCAGAACAGGGTCATAAATCTGTAACAGAACATTTTAAAAGAGGCACCAGAGCATCAGTCAATGCAAAGGCTTCTTTCTCGCAGCACTCAAAATCCATGTGGAATTTAGTTACAGTTCTGACCTGTGAATTCCTCCCTCATTTCTCTGGTCACTTGCTCTGTTTGAGAGTCATGTGGAAGCAGAGCCTCCCTCACGGTCCTGCTGTGCCAGCCCCGTGTGCACATTCACAGCCCCTCTTGCCACCAAGAGCTGTCACCACCACACACTCAGACACTGCCCCGGGGCATGGTGGAACTATTTTACTTCTAACAGAGGCAGCCAGAGCAGGCACAGAACAACTTGTGTACCCCCCAATACAAATATGATAAACACAACACCCACAGCAGTGGGAGGAGCAAGAGGATGAAGAACTCGTCTGGACTGCACTGGCATTTGGATATTGGTGTGTGTGCTTCTCAGAAGATTAAAACGGAGATGAAATGCAACCATAGCATAGCAGACTTGCAAAAACAGCCCTCCTTCCCTACCACGTGCTTTGTTTTAATCAAAACAAGGCATATCTGTGCAGACACCCAACTCAAACTCCAGTACTGCAGCTCCTGCATGGAGCTCACTCTGGATGGGACTTTGGGCGCTGAAGACAATTGTGCAAACAAATGAAGGAGCCAGCTCACTGCAGCTGGGGGGACACAGTCACAGCAGCCTCCGACGGAGGAGTTCAGCTCTGCCCTTCTGCTGGTGTCTCGAGCAGGTTTGGCAGCACAGCTCTGCTCCCTCCCTCGGTGGCACCGAGGGTTTCTGAGCAGAGCAACAAAGCTCCCTCCCAGCCTCTGTGTAGGATATTCCAGGCTCATCCAGACCCTTCTTTTCCCTATCTGTGTAGATGAGGGCAGGACAGGAGGAGAGTAGATCAGCCAGCCCACCTGTGAGCGGTGTGCCTGGCTTTCTTTCCATCTGATTTCACATAAAAGCCAGGCTGGGGAATACCTGGGGTGCACATGTGAGCTCCCCTTGCTGCATCAACATCATTTCAATCTCCTGACCAGTTAAACTAACTCAGAGGGACGATCAAAGTGCAATCTCACACTTTAAAAAGCGTCAGAAAATGGACAGGGAGAGGGACACCTGATACATATTCAGTCACAAGAGAGCATCAGTTCTCTCAGTGAGAGACCTTTGTCCAACACGAAAGCCCATCAGCCACAGGCCCCCTGTAAAAGCCAAGCTCTGTAAGCAGCATGGAGATACCTGTTTTTAAAAAGAAAAATAAAGTTTTTATCTGGCTCCACTACTGATTTATAGAAAATGGAAGCAGGAAAATACTGACACTTTCATGCTGCACCCTCTGCAGCTTAAAAATACCAAAGTAAAATATATTTATCTTCATCTTAAGACAGTGAAAATTCAATTAAGCTTAGAAGGAGGAAATATTCATCCCCTTAGAGCTAAGCTAGAAGAAGGGCAGAAGAGCCCAATCAGCAACACTAACATGAACTCAAGTCAATTCGAAGTGTCCTTAGTGCTTCAAACTCACTCCTGTTCTTCACGGACTTGAAAGAACATCTGAAGCCATGGCTTGGCCTCTCTCTCACCTACAGCTCTCCCCTTTTAGTCCACTTTGTGGAGCTTGTCCTTCAGAGGAGAGGACATCTCAGAGCCACCTGTCCCCACTTCCCACTGGCAGCACCAAGGCCCGAGTGCAGCACCCCACGCTCTGCTCGGTGTCCTTGGTGCTGTGACATTGGCAGCTGCATTTCAGATGCCACTGGGGATGGATGTCCTCTCCCAGCAAGACAGATTGGAAGTGGCATGTGGAGAATGATTGACACCACATGTAAGTTCTTATTCTGTCAAAGCCTCGCAATGTTGTTAGTTGTCAAACCCAACCACCCTGCCATTGCTTTGCCACAATCCTACGTGATGCCCAATGTCTACCAGGCTTTTCAGCTGCCCACAACATTCACAAATTCCTTTCTCAGGGTTGTACACATACCTTTCTGCATAGCCTACAGTCATGCAGGCTTCAGAAAGTTCATTTCCTTCACAGAAGATTCTGCAAAAAAATATTTTTGCTTGCTGGACTTATAGGAGAGGAAGCTCTCTTAAACTGAGGGCTTTTTTAAAATCAATTAAAAAAACCAAAACAATCTAAGGCAAAACTTGTTCATGCACTACCAAACTCTACATTTAATGGGCAGGACTGGGGGGAAAATAAATAACACTCAAATCTGATTTTAAATCCTCCCTTTGCAGCATTCAGCAAATGCACCTCAAAGCTGAATCTCTACAGGAACTGCCAGACCAGTTCATCTGCTGATGGAAACAGTCCTGGATCCCTCCACCCACACAACCCAGCCCTGGCTACACACAGAAAGACACCTCACAGTACTGCCATGTACGCAAAGCACTGAAAAATGTGCTAAATTTTTGTATCCCAGATTGTCATAAAGTAATACAAACAAAAAACCAACAAAGGCAGAAATGACACAGCTGTGTTGGAACATCTTGTCAAAAAGCACTTCCCTGCTCATTCCGTTTCATACCATGGCATCAAGAAACTAATTTCAATTGTTTCAAGCCAGAGAGTTTTTAAACATTCAGAGATTTTTATAAATCAATGAAAATATGGGATGTGGCTCTTCTTTCAGATGTGAGAATCCGTTCAGGAATTAAAATGCTGAACAACTCAAAAAAAGGCCTTGAATGCTGTGCACTTGAAAGCTCAGGGCTCTACACCTATTTGGACCCATGGTAACCCAAACAGTTTGATTGTAACTCTAAGTATTTTTTATGATTCATTTTATATAAAGAAAAAATAAATCCAAGACTCCAACTCCCCTTCTCTTTTGTGTAATTTTCTACTAGATCCTGAAAATTTCACTTCAAGAAAATCCATCCCCTTTAGACTTCTGCCGCCACTTTTACTCCCTTCTTAGGAATTTACAAATACTGTGATTTTGACCAAAAGGAGGGAAAAAAAAAAAAAAATCAAGGCAACATAATGGTGAGACCTTATTTCAGCTCCTTGCAAGGGTCAGTGGAAAGATTACAAATTAGGAAGAATCAGCTGAATCCTCAATTTATTCTCAGGTCTGCAAAGTTCAAAGAAACATTTCATACCCCACATGCCCTTTGCTCATATTCTTTTCCTACGAAATTTGGTTTAGGTTGGGGTAGGAGATGGAGAACAGAGCCTTGGGAAGGTAACAAACAATGGACATCATGGATTGAGGTCTCTCCACGGCGTGCCCAGCAGGCTGTCACTCCAGGGTGACTCCAGGGTGACAGCATGAAGGGCCCCGTGCCTGTTCTGTGCCTGCTGCTCAGTAAATGCTGTGCAAAGCCCACAGATTTCTCCATGCATGGATTAGCACAAGGTTAAGGTGCTGTGTTGCTCAGCCTGGGAGAACTCATTGAGATGCAGGACGAGCTGCGTGTGGTGCTGCCGTGCCAGGATCTGCCAGAGTGTGATGGAGTGATACCACAGGCTGGTGGCTTTCCCCACACCCCTCTTACAACCACCCAGGGCAGCAGAGGAAAACAAACCAACCTGGGACACTACAGTGTAGGGGTTGGAGGAGCGTGTTTGGACTGATGGAGCCATTCCTGCAGAATCACAGGGTATTTAGAAGAAAATGTTTCAAACTTGAGCAGCATTCTCTGCCTTTTGAGAAGTCAATCCCTTGAGACATCTCAGCACAGAACTGCACACTGACAAACCAGCCCAGGGGGCACAAACAGTTCAAATGCAGTCCATGGTTCTCCTTGCAGGAAGGCCAGGCTGGAATTCTGCTGGGACCAGTTAAATCACCTGCATCTCTGCCTGGTACCACTCAGGGTACAGCCAGAACTGAGGGTTCCCTTTCCCTGAGCCATTGTTAAAAAGATCCACTTTTTTTTAAATTGTATTAATTCTATTAAAAGGGATCAGAAAACCAAAAATAACAAAGTGAATGCAAAAGTCTTATCATTAGCAAAGGATTTAATTAGAAAAACACCTACAAGTTAGGGCAGGAACTGCACCTTGCTTTGCCTTTGGAACGCAGCTTGTGCCTCCTCAGCCTCACCACAGTGCAAATATTCAGCTATTTGTTGAAAGAGGGGAAAAAATATGTTCTCTGCTTGCATAATCAGTACTCCTGAAGCTTGGAGATGCTTGAATTAACACATTCTTGAATTTTTAAAAGCTTGGGTGAGGAAATTCAGCCCACCACCACTTGAGGACTGTTATTTTGTCCCCATGGGACCTCACTGCTCAGAGCAGACAGCGCTTGTGGAACAGGAATCCTCCCCATACCTGGGAATGTGGCAAATAAAACCCTGGCAAAACAGACTTCAGGATTTATCTTTACTACACCTTGACAAGATGAGCTCTTTTTGGATCTTCTGATATTTGGGTTTCTTTTTCGTGTTGTTATTCTGGGGTCTTTGGGGTTTGTTCCTATAGTAGTTGAAATACAAAGAAAAAACCTAAAATTTTCAAGGATTAGCTACTTCTGCTGGAAGCACCCAAACCCCACTTGACTCAAACATGCATTCAGTATTTTTATGGCACGTAATATATCCAGTGTGTAATTCCCTAGGCTTCATTCAGAGCCATGGTTACAAAATAATTCCCAAATGAGAAGCCAAGACCTCAAGTAAGGCAGACAGAAGCAAATTTTTCAGGATTGAACAAGAAGGGAAGATAGGCAGTATGGGAAATTCATCCTTATCCTACTAAAATTATGAACCATGGAACATCTGGCCAGAAATTGTTCCCTAACTTTCACAGTGTCATCAGAAACTAGATTAACTGGACCAAGAAATGTATGTCTTACAAATTGATCTCCCCAATAGATAAACCAGGTGTCACACATTCAGCTGTAGATAAAAGATGTGATTTATCCTTTGCAGTCATCTGACACCAGCAATTGTGGGGCTTTAGCAGTAACCTTTCCTACTACATCCATTTAGCAAGTTCTGATGGGAGACAGGAATGATTTTGACTTCAACTCTCAACATTAAATAGCCTAAATTATTCGGTACCACCACCCCAGTGAAAAATTACAAAGGCATCAACAACTGGTACATGAGCTTCTCCACAGGACCTTTTCAAGAGATGACCGAGTTTACCCATTTCAGGATAAAATTAGGGTCACTTACAGGACAGGAGTAGCCCCACCTGCAAGTAAAATGCTCCTGCTTGTGTGAGGCAGGGCAGGAAACACAATCCCAAGCTCCCCATGCTCCCAGTTAGCATTTCCTGAGGTGGATGGGCCTTGCCTCACTGAGCTGTTTGCAGGGAATGTTTGCTGAGCAGGGATGGCTCCCAAAACTGCAGTTTTATTCCCTCAGTCCCCACCCAATGAGCAACATTATCCTGAGCTAAAGCACAAACTTTCTGCAGGATTTGTTAGAGGAGAAAAATAATCGTCTTCTCTCCTTCAACAAGGTCAGGAGAGATGCTGCAAGCTCTTTTGCTCTCTATCAAAACTCCTTTTTTGGGACCACAATGAGGCAGTTTTTCTACTTTAACTGTAATCATCCTTCCTTCCTTTTTAGAAGGGGGAGAAAATGGTGATGTTTCATTCTTTCTAAAAACAAATCAAACCCAAGGCAGATCACAGAAGTTGCAGTTGCACTGTGATGTACTACATCACTCAGAAACATAGAAGAGAGGTCCTTTCTCTTAGTTTTTTCAGAAAAATAAATCAGAATATGCAGAATCCTCCCTGAGGCTGAAATCAGTGTTCAGTTCCTTCCTTGCCAGTCCCAGCAGAGCCAAAGCCATGGGATGCTGAACACCTGGAGACTCCATCAGTGCAGTGCAGGTGGAATCAGGCTCCCCCTGCCCAAGAGTTTAACAGTTCTCTTTGCTTTCACCAGCATTGATAAATCTCTTCCTGATCTCTGCATTTTCCCCAGATCCTGGCAGGTGAGCTACAGAAAACAGCACCTGCAAGGAAGGAAAATCCTAAATAGCTCATTCTCCTGTGCCAGGTCAGGATCTCTCCTCTCCTGGCCTGTTGGATTGCTTCAGGTTAAACTTCCAGCCCAAACACAACAAAATAAACCTCAATTTTCTCCACTATTCTGCCCTCCATTTGGGGGAATTTTAACAATTTACTGGTAAATCCAGCTCTGAAGAGTTGTAGTGATGACTAATCACCAAGAGACATGTAGTCACAGCTGCTCAGATATTTATTTCTTGTCTAAACCCAACTCTGAATACTTAAGCACCTTAATAGAAGGAGAATAATAAATACAGTCCAAATATAGGCAGCCATCCAACAGAGTCATCACAGCTCTCTTAAATCCCCCATCTTTCAACCGTGCTCTCACCATTGTATAGCAAGAATGTAGCAGAAAGGCAGAGTAGGAAGGACAGGCATAGTTGCCATATTTACTGCTTTCACCTACTTTATTTTTTTTAAACTCAGCACATTCAGGTTTGTCTCAGATTCTTTCCCCGTGCACAGCAATCACCAGACTGGGGCGGAGATAAATCAAACCTGGCCCAGGCTGCTGGGCAGGAGGGGGAAGGGAGACTTCACCTGTGATCTGAGCTTTGGTTTTGTCTCACCTTGAAGGGGAGGAGAATCCCAGGGTTAGGACAGACTGAGACAGAGCCCAGCCAGTGTGAGCAAAAAGTCTTGGAGCCAAGTGTTCATCCAGGGAACATCCAGGATGGGCACCTGGACTTCCTATTCCCAAGGGAATCGCAACAGAGTAAGAAAAAAACCCATAAAATATCTATATCTGCTGCTAAACAGCTGTGGTTTAATTGGTGGAGTGACTGCTTCATTGATGACAACCCCGAGCATCAAAAATAAAGCTTGATTGTACATTCTGGGAATCCATGAATTACCCACAGGGAAATGAAAACAAAGAGGATCTATTTTTAAGCTGCATTTTGAAGTTTCTTGGAGGCTTTCCCCATATACTTAGTTTGACTTTTTCCTGCTATTACATTTCTAAACTTTTAAATTAAAAAATTTGGAAAATCAAGTGATTACAGCTTTACAAAGACTAAAGTCTCTAAAATATTGATCTCCAAGTAAAAATAAAAATCAAGAGCCTGTCTACTTTATCTCATATGCACTAATATTTTTTTTTTGCTTAGGTTGAGCCTCCAGCAAATAAATTCAACAGAAACTAAATTAATTGGGCTCAACGACAACATACTCACTTGAATTTCTACTTGTATTAGTGCTCTGAGTTTTTCTTCATGAGTGCATGCATTCTTAAAACTCAGAACAGCCATCCAGGAATATTTACAAAATTTGGGGGAAAATTTTAAAAAGGCTTGTACATGCCACTATACACACAGAGACATTTAGACTTCATTTCAACATTAAATATGAACTCAATCTGCCTTTTAGAGTTTTCCCCCCTCTTCAATTTACTTTAATTGACAAAACTCCTCATTCTTGACCTGGCCTCTGTCATAAAGGTTGGTCTTTTCCCTCAGACACACAGAGAAGGTAAATCCTACTCTTGCAGTCCATCAAATGAGTTTCTGTCTCCTCTAACCTGTAATTGAGGTTGTAACAGATGGCTTTGCATTTTGCAAGACCAAAGGTTGTGCAAGAGCAGCAGCTTTATTTAAAGGGACAGATTTGTCAGCGCACAGAGCGAGGTAGGAGTTTGTGGGAGATGAAGAATTTCTGGCTTTGAAGGAAGACTCAGAGGAACAGCATCTAAAGGCTCATCTGCCTGTGCCTTCTCCATTCTTATGAGCGGAAATAACAAAACATCCATGCAGCACTGTGTGATTAAGGACTTCCACCTTCTGCTGTAATGTTGACAACATCTCTGCTGCCAGTGCCACAGGCCTTATTGCACCAAGGTCAGGCAGAAAGGCTGCACAACCACGCAGGGTGAGGCTGCTCCAATAGCCCCAAAACTTAGCCAGGAGAAGCAACATTTTGTGGGTGATGCCCCTGGCTTGTGATGCAGATTCTTTGTGCAGCACCACAAAAGCAGGAGGAGAATATTTGGAGTCAAAGCATCAGGACAGCTGAGCAGGAGCTCCAGAAAACACCACTGGTCTGGTACAAAACACAGTCTGTGGGGCACAGAGCTCCTTCAAATCAGTGACAACCCTGGTGCTTTCCAGAGGGATCTCAGCTGGCAGCAGGCTCGAGCCCAGCGTTATTGGGATCACACCCAGCAATTTGTCTGGGGACAGCTTCCTGAACCGGGTACTTGCCAAGGTTCTGTTTGTTTGGTAACAGGGATGGGGAAGAGTCCCAATGGCCCTGAGAGAGGTTATTCAGTGCTGCACCTGGGCACGTCTCAGAGCAGCTCCTCTCTGGCTCACCCAGAGCGTTTCTTCTCTCTGTTTTACATAGATCCCTCCTTTTAAGCCTGTTAAGTGAGTCCAGCCCCCCAGGCAGAAGGGTGGGACCTTCCAACTTTCTGGCTTGCCATGGTCTGTTTATCAGATCTAATGAAGACATTTATGGGTTGATGGTCTGACAGATGCTCAATTTTCTGACTGGATGAGGAAGTCAAATTGTTATATAAGAAGCCAATAAGTACCATTCATTCCTAAAGCAATAAAACACTGCTGCATTTCCAAGTTAATTGGCACAACCAAGCCAGTTTGCTGCGAGTGTATTTAATCAAATTTAATCTTTAGTTAGGGGCTTCTGTAGCACCCCACACTATCCTATCTGAGCATCTAGAACAGTGATGATTGCTATTACAATGAACTGTTTTCTGCAGCTCTAGCCAGGATCAAAATGTGCTGCTAACACAGCAGAACAGTGCTGGAGACACTCACACCTCTCACCACTTGCATACGTCGTGGGGGTTAACACAGGGATAAACCTGCCCACAAATTAAAGCCAGAAGGTTGTTCCTCTCCTTCACCCAGAACATTTGGATATACTTAAAAATTCTGAAAAGAGTTAAAGAATTCCCTATTAAAAAAAAAAAAAAAAATCTGTCCTCTAATAAGGTTTTCTTAGCACTGGTTGTCTGAGATGTTTACTGGAGGCACCACTTTGCCATCCAGCACGCATTAAATTCAGAAGTGTTTTGTGCTAAAGCACCAAGGCTTGATGGGGCACGTTCTGTGTGTTCATTACAGGGAGCCTCTGGAGCAGTGCAAGGCATGAGACCAAAGGCTATGTCCCATTGGCTGCCTGAGTCATTTATTAATGGCCCCATTAAACATTCCCTCAAGCTTTCAGTTGCAGTTATCCAGTTTACTTTCAAAATATTTTTTTCCTTTTGACTTTTGCTTCCATAGCTGAAGAGTTTTCTTAGGGAGTCCCAGCAGGGCACCCAGGGATGGCTTCTGAAAAATTCGAAGCCCAGGACCTTGGTGTGGAAGTGTCACAATTCCATTTAGTACTGGAGGCTCTTGCCATGGACTCTCCTGCCTTCCTTCCCCAGCCCGTGTAAACACAGGATGTGGATCAGGCAAGGGAGATCTTGGCCACCTTCCTCCTTCCAGAGCTCCAAAATCCCTCCTTTCAAAGACCAAGGAGCCTCCTTTTCTCATGCTCAGCACCAGCATTCACACACAGCAGGAATAAAGCATTATTATTATTATTATTGCTTTATGTGAGGGTATAGGAAATGCAGCTCAGGAGTAATTCACCTTTCTTGCTGCCATGGTGCTGTGAGATGCACAAAAACAAGCCACACAAACTTCATGTCAACCTCCAAGAGCCACTTTCCCCTCCAAGAAGGTTCCCATCCTCTCTGCCACTGGATTAATTGCATTCAGCAGATGGAATTAACAGCAGTGGGCTCGGTGCTACCTCAGGAGAGAAACACAGTCACTCAGAAGTGACAGAATAAAGGGAAAACTCAGCCCCCTAAATCAGTCCCCCATCATTTACCCTGTTGCTGCTGCATTAGGAAATGTCAGGCTGCATCTTTAAGAGTAGACCTGTCTCTGCAGCAAGAGCACAGAAAGCTGGCAGTTGAGAGAGCAGAACGGATGACAGTTTTTGGCAGTGGTTTCAGCTGTCTTGTTGGGTTTTTCAGATTAATCAGCCCCCTTGGAACACTGAACAGATCATCAGGACAATCCCTCAATCCAAGATCTTTTGCAGTGGGGAAAAAAAAGTTGTAAACTGGGACAGCAGCATAACAGAGGCAGCATTCTGAGAGGGGCTCATGGCTCTGAGAAAGGTCCTTATCAAGACAGTGTCTAAAGCCAATGGCATTTCTGCACCATCAGCCTCTGCATGTGCTCACACATGGTGGGGGTTTTTCCAATGAGATTTTTCAGGAAGTCATGGACTGAAAAAAGCTTCTCTCCGTGGCTCCCCATCCTCACCATTTCAAGCTCTGTTAAATGCATTCTGTCAGATGCCAAAAATATTGACGGTTTTCTTTAAATGAAAACCCTTCCTTTCAGAATATCTAAGACTGTGCACATGCCCAACATATTTTATTTGAAACACTGAGTTTCAATACGAGACAAATAATCAAGAACTTCGTATTTTCTTAAAGATTCATTTGCAGCAACAAATTTTCAGAATCCTAGCTTTCCCACATGAGTTCTGAATTCAAGGCACTTCCATGCCTAACCAACATTTTCTTATTGCTCTTCCTGGCAGGAACAGAATTCTGTAGTGTAAGAGCAGCAGAGTTTATTATACCAATTTAACCACTTGATCATCTGGTATAGCTCTGTGTAGCACCTCTCAGTGTTGGCCCTCAGTATTTGAAATTTAGGAAAGAAAAAGGCAATTTTGCTAAGGAGTTTCACTTTTCCTCCATTACACAACAAACTAACAATTAGCTGTTGCGCAAGTCTTTGCTCACCATGAAGGGTGCTCTGCTTTCAGCTTGCTGATGGTAGCCAGCTTGGAGGAGCCAAAACTGAAATTAGATTAATACATCGTGCTCTTGACCTAAAGGCAGAGCTCCCTGTGCTGATCTCCTCAGCTTTCAACAAGGATTTGGGATCATCTGTGAAATTGCTGCGTGTCAGGAGGTAACACTTCACATGATCCCTGCATCTCTCTGGGGCTTTCACTTGCACATCACACCAGCTGAGCAGGGAGTGGTGACAGCCAGGACACCTCCAGCAGGCTCTGCCCTGCCCTGGCCCCACACACACCTGCCCACAGTGGCACTGGGATGGCATCAGGGCGCTCAAGGCAAATCCCAGCAGCTCTCAAACCACACTGGCACATACCCACAGAGCTCATCACCCCTCAAAGCAGATCCCTGAGCACAACTGTGTACCTGAGCTCGCCGGAACAAAGGGTTTATTTCCCCTGGGAATGGGCACAGCTGATGAACCAGCACTACCAGAGTGCCTCCTGCTCCCTCAGACTCCCGTGCTGTGGCTGTGACTTCACTGCTCCCACCAATTCCATCCACTCCTGCCCCCCCTCCAGCCCCAGCCCTGCCCAGCAGCTCCTGCCCTGGCACAGCTCTGCCATCTCCACCTCACAAGTCCCTGAGCTTGGCCTGCCCTCAGCTCCCCTGGCAGCTGGGGGGGGCTCAGCTCCTGCTTTTGCCCCACGATTTAATTGACAGTGCCCAGTCACCCAATGGGATCGGTGACGAGCTGTGGCCATGGCCAGGGAGCAGGAAGGGGCTTCAAACAGGACGTGCCAGGGTTGCAAAATACATTAGCAGGGAGATGTTCTTATCACAAGCAGTTTTTACAGCCATAGCCCTGAGAAATCCCATCAGAGGGGAAGAGATGACTCAAGTCTCGTACAGACACTTTACACATCCAGACATTCTTGCATATGAGAGTTTACTGCATATAAAAAATGACCTCTGACTTTTTGTGCCTCTCCTCTACACTGTCATAAACAAGAACATCATTTCAAGAGATGCTGTCAACTTATATTTAGCCTAGTTTTTTTTATTTAGTTTAAAAATAAAAGCCTTCTGTAAAGCGTAAGACAAACAGAATTAAAAAAACAATTCTTTGAAACAAAACAAAAAATTCTGTTGCTGCCTTTCAAACCCTTACCCTGTAGCACTGAAAACTTGGAATTGTCCACAAATGAATATGAGACTGACATGATATTTATTATCCAAGCTTAAAATAGCACAGAACAAACAGAATACAAATCATGGCAAGTAAAAATTAATTTAAAAATTCAATTTAATAATCTAACAGTTCAGGGGCAATATGTGGTTTATATTGGCAGTGGCCTTTTAATCTTGCAAATCATATAATTAAGAAAACTTAATTAGTAAAAGAAGCATTTGAATATTAGAGCTGTGAAAATATCTCCAAAAAAATGGCAAGTATTGGCTTGAACTTTTCGTAAGCCTCAGTTCTGTGTCTGCATGCACTTCTATGAATATAAATAAAAGGCAGGCATAAATAAATGGCACAAGTACTCAGGAAATTGTGAAGTTAGAGTGTTCACAAAAACCAAAATTGCAACCGCTCGCACCGGGGCCCGAGGCACAGCCCAGCCATGAGGAGCCTGTCCTGCTTTTCCATGAAATCACCCCATCACAGCCAGGCCAGGACAAGAAGGGACAATTCCTAGAGCGAGCACAGACCTCCTCTCTCCCCAGCAGCCCTCTCAAAGAGCCTGCAAACTACTCAGCCATGAAGAGAAGCTAAATAAGATAAAGACAGCTGCCTGCTTAGGAAAAGCTGCACACAAGTCTGTTTGGAGAGAGCCCTAACTTGTTTCATCCATACAAAGGAGAACAATGAAGGAGAAGAAAAAAAAAAAAAATTTACAAAAGGCTCCTGGCAATTTTCAATGTTAGAAACCCAAGTTAACTTCAGACCTGTAGCCGAGTTAAAAGGCACCAACGCGCCATCGCGTCTCCCTCTCCAGAGGGATGTGTGAGATTCTCACAAGCTGCAAGTCCTCGGAGCTACGACATTTCTCTCCAGCCCAGCCAGCTTTGAAAAGCACAAAACCCATTAAACTCACATTTCCTCTCAGCCAGGTAGCCAGGGAGAATCTGTGCAACATGGAAACTCCAAAGACTTTGTGCATGCAAATGGTACAGGCACGGAAGTAATGACATCCACAGGCAATGTTCCCACTATCCTTGCAGCTTTAGGCAAAAGGGGAAAAAAAAAAAGCCCAAAACAAAACTAATTCTGTTAAGTGCCAAAATATTCTCCTCTGTAAAATCCCAGGGAGGCATTTGTCTGCAGAAGTCTGGTTTAATTACTCCTGGACCACTAATACTGCAGGAAAGATACAGTTTGCAGCAAAGTCAGATAGAGGGCTTGATTATTTTTAAAGTTTCTTTAGTAATATTTGCGCTCAAGAGAGTTTTTATTGTTGCTCTTCTGCTTTGGGACATGCCCTGCATTTTTCTAAAGAGAAGATTTATCATTGCCTTCAAAGAACAAAGATTGAATTAAATTGATCAGATTGCTTTGTTTCTGGGGGACAATCCAGTGATCCTTATTTGCTTTATGAACAACTCCCAGTATGGAAACAAACTTAGGAACCCAAAGCAGATCCAAATTTCCCCCAGGATCTTTGAGTGGTTCAAGTCTCTGCTGCCCTTCAAAGCTGTATTTTACTTAAGTTGCACAGAATAAGGGCCCTCAAACCCCACATCCATCCTTCTCCATCCGAGTTCTTTTTATTCAGCACCTTTAGAGGGAAACCAACAGCAGCTACAATAAACTGGGGAGGTTTTAAATAAAAAGAAAGGCATGGAACTGTGTTCTTAGTGACCTGAATTTTGTTCTTGTGAAACAGAGGTCATTCCAAGTGAAGGTAACGGTGATAGGTTGTAGTTGCAGCAGAAATCAGGAATGACTGCTAGGTAACATCACACATCTGTGGAATTTGGTGGGATAACAGCAGTGGGATGTCAGTACTGGGGGTTACAGAGAAGCCCTCAGCTTTGCCCTCACTCAGCCCCGATGCCCCCTCACACATCAGAGCTTTCCTACATACCCTAACCCCTCCCTGCACAAGGAGCTGTTCTGTTTATCAAACTTGCCTTATCAACAAGCTCATTTTTCCCCTCATTATCTGCACAGAGCAGCGCTGCTTGGCAGCTGACCCTCGGCCTGAAATGATGACACATTGAAGGGTTTAATCTCCTATAACTGGGAAAGGTTTCCAAAGAGGTGTACAAGGAGCACCTCCCCATCCTGACTGTGCAGATGCCACCAAGTTTAATCCCTGAGCCCTCATTCGGCAGCTGGAAAGAGGAAGGAAATTTCCTGCATTTCCAACAGCTCCTGCTGTGAGTGGGCAGAGATCTGTGCTAGGAATGTATCCTGATCATTGAACCTTTTTCTCTCCAGCTGCACCACGTTTTACAAGGCAAACCAAAAAAGAGCCGGGTGGTTTTTAGCCTGTGCACATGTACAAAATGCCCCGGTATTGGCTGAAGTGTCACTGCCAGAAACACACACAAACCCACCAAAATTTAATTACGGATTCATCCTCTCAGCTGCAAAACTATCAGTACACCAGGAAACACCACACTAAACAAAAATAAAGATCTGGACCTTATTTATACCTGCCAGAGGACTCGATGAAGGAGGTTGACCAACCAAGAAAATTAACATTTGTTTCTGACAGGGATCTATGCAAAGCAACAGGGTTTTAATTTAGGGCTCTTTTCATCAGAATGATAACAGCTGTCATCTACTGGGTGAGCACAGTAATTACTGAATCTCCTCTGTGGAAAATGAATACCCAATGTTTCATTTACACAATAATATCCCAATCTGCAGCGCCAGAGACAGCCAGCGACATTCCCACGGAAGGGCTAACACACATCCCACCTCTGAATTCCTGCAATTTCACAGCCACTTCCCCCCAAAACCTCAACAGTTTTTAAGCTCCTTCCAAAAAAGGCCAGAAGAGTTTATGACAGTATTTATGACCCTAAATCTTCAAAATCCAGCCTGATTGATCCTATTCTTTCACTAGTTAGTGGAAATAAATCAAGCTTTATTAAGGTAGCATGAGTATCCTTCTCACCTACAATTTTAGCTTATTTCCAGACTTATCTGCCACACAGAAGAGATTTTTGTTCCAGTCACCATTTCCACACCAGCACAAGGAAAGAAATAAAAAAACCACACTTCAAGATTCAGTCATCATGATTTTCTTGTTTTAAACAAACACTTGAATATGTTTATCAATTAAATAATAACTGGCCTGAAAAAGAGAGCTTTTAGATCTAATTTCTCCAAAGTTGAGGATTTTTTCAAACATTTTTAAAAGGATCAACTCTGATCCAGTTTCTTAATAGAAACAAATTTGGATTTTGAAAGCTAAACAACCTGATGAGAGACTGCAATTCTTTTGCTTACTAATGGAACAGTCTAACTAGAGTCATTATGGGAATGAAACTAATTTTTAAAAAGTGTTTCCATCAAAACATTTGTAATTGCACAGCAGAGATCAGTTTAAAAGTATATGTTTCCTGATCATTAAAACAAGTGAAGTAAAATTATATGTTTTGCAGAACTGCTTGTACCAGCCTGGGCTGTATTATGAGGCAGGGGGCCAAGAATTAAGTGCTTCCAATCACTAAAAAAAATACCAGTAATTCCTGTATAACCTCGCACCTTGGAGAGCAAAACCCTTTCAGTGCATTGTGTTGTTTTTTCATCGGTTGGAAAGGATGTGGCAAATAACTTTGGATTAGATAAATCACTTGGAAATCTATTTCAATCAATCATTTCCCCCTTTCTAGCCATGCCCTGAAGATGTTTTGCCAAGCACTGGTTTGCATTCAGAGGAGTTAAGCACGTCTGCCTTTTGCATCCCCTGCCATGCAGCAGCACCTTGGTCTGACTGAGGCTCCTGCCCCTCCAAGGTGCCTCTCAAACTCCTTCCCTGCTCCAAATTCATGGAGCAACTTCGGGTTTTAGTGTCTGGTTTACTGTCAGCACAAAAGCAGCGAGGTGGGAGCCTGAACGAGCTTGTTTTGATATAATGAGTTTTGTGTTAGGCAGCAAATAAATAAGGAAGTACCCAATTTATCTTAATATTTTAAGGCATGTGCTTAAATCCTATCAATTCCAAAGCCCTCTCAGCCAGCTCTTGACGGTCTTGATTAAAAAAAACAGCTTGAGTTTTCAAAGGAGCAAAGGAATCAGGGCATTCATCCCCTTCAGAAATCAAATAAAACTTTGGATGTACAGAATAAAAAGAGTTTCTATGAAGAACAGCCAAAAGTCAGCCTGAAGGAGATGTTTGAAGCAGATGGCAAGAAGCAGGGCTTCTATTTGCAAAATAAATTTAAACTTGAATGAGAGCGACTGTGTCAGACACTGATCTTTTTCCACATCAACATGACCCAAGACTTAATTTTTTTCCTCTCCTGCAGACAATATGTTCTGATAAGAGTTTTTTCTTTCACCTGTAGATATATTTCTGGAAAAGCTGGCAGGAGACTGCCAAAGAGCTTCTTCACCGTGTTCCATTTAAAGGAAGATGCTTCTGTAGAAGAAAACTCTGTGATCCAGGACAGGAAAATGAAGCTGACATGTTTACTTGGAATAAGCAATGATTTTTTAGTAACTGAAGTTATAATTTTTTAAAATTACTTCTTCTAACTTGCTGTACAAGAGTGCTTACAGCAGTTATTAAAAAAATAAATCATAAAATTAAAACAACAGGGCTGGAAGGGATCTCAAGCAATCTTCCAGCTATTCCCTCCCCCGCTCCAAACTGATGTTTGCCTAATTTTTTCCTCAGCTGAAACTCAAAATCTATTACAAATATCCTCTTACAGCTAAAAATGGTTTTCTGATGTCTAGCTTTGTAGTCAAGAAATTTATTTTTATGGATGAATGGACACAGAATAAATGCTCTTCCCTCTTTTTGAAGGCTTATAACACCATCCTGGTCTTTTCTACATGAAAAGCAACCCAAGTTGAATCTTTTTCCATAAACTTTCTCCCTTCCTTTTTAGAATCTCCACCTGGTCCATATCTTTCCCAAATTATGATGCCTAAATCTGGAAATAATCTTTCTCCTAATATTCTCCCAAAACCAAGAAAGGTGGAAGGTTATGTCTGATATCTTCTGCAAAGTTTAGTTCATCTAGAATGCTTTTTATTTTTCTTTTGGAAACAGCATAACTTTAGTTCACGTTCAGCAGGTGCAGGTACAACCACTACATCCCTTTTTCAAAATGCAGATGCAGACAGCTTTTCCTGCTGGGATCCCCTAAGAATAATAAGATTTGTACTTCAGAAAGCCCTCTCTCCAAAGAAGTAAGCTGAAAATCTGAATTGATGGTGAATATCTTAAATAATATACATAAAACTGTGCATCTGCACTTAGAAGATGGTTTCCCAGCATTCTGCAGAGCTGCAATTAAATGAGCTTTTTTAAAATACTGATTTAAATTAAGATTTTGCTCCTTATTACCTGGTAGTTGCTCACTTTAACTTGAGTAAAACACATAATCAAAGTGTACTAAATCATCACTCACTGCTCATCAGTGTAAGTCTGCATTTGGGTCTCAAAATTAAAATAGAAAAAGAGAATAATACACAAGGGATATTATTTTCTATAGTAATTTTAAATGTTACAAACAATATCTTTGCTATTACAAAACAGCAATTTAGGCAACTGAACTAATTTTAGAGCATCTCTATGCAAATGTGCTTCTGAAATCACACCTTAAATACAAGTCACCCTTCAGTTTGGAGACTCAAAGGACGATTTCATCAGCAAATGGTTTTGTTCAGAGCACCACAGAGTAATTGCAGGGCCCTGGTGGTGCTGTGCTGGGATACTTTTATCTTGCCACACAATTTATTGGCACACCTGCACAGTCGGAGGTGGACAGCTCAGAAGCAGGACTTTCATCCTTTCTACAATACATTCAACATTGTCAATTCTATCTTGTTCCCTCAAGATGCAAGATTAGGAGGACAGATGGCAGAGTGCAGAGTAAACAGAATAAATCAGTTTGTTTGTCAGCTGGGTGAGGAGTTTTATACTCCAGTGGCTGTTTTGAAACCCAAGACAAAGGGTGCTCCATGTACAGCTGAAGTGTCCATGCTCTGCATCTCCAATGCTATAGGGAACTAAACAGGAAAGAAATCGACTTAAGGGGTCACATAAACATTGACAGCCAGTAGCAAGTGTTTTAAACAGAGTTGCTCCTTCAGTTCTCCAGAACAGGAATTTCCAATTATGCAGATTCCTGAAGTTTAGAGAATGACACAGCCCTGCTTTGACACCTGTCCTCCCACACTGCCAGTCAGGTACAGCACACGAGGGACATTCCCATGTCCCATTGCCAAATCCACCACTGCCAATGTGTCTACAAGCAAAGAAATTTCAAAATAAAGCCCAGCGTGTGACAGGTTGGCTCATTTGCTTAGGAAATGTCATTTTTCCCATTTGATGAACAGTTGAGGAATGATCCCACTTGCAAAGGGAAGGCAATTGCTCAACCCAGCACACTCTGGCAATTTTCACATAATTAGCAGAATACATTTAGTCTTAACCTTCTTCTGATGAATTCAGTCACACCTGTTTATGTGAAATCAATTATGAGACCTTAATCTTCTTAGACAGTTTCCAGCACTCCATCCACAGGTTCAGGCCTGTTTCTCGTATTGCGAAGTTTAAGTTATATTAAAAAAGAAACAATTATCCTATAAACACAAAGACCTAAATTATACCTTAATAATTAAGCCCAGTTACACTTTTAGTCTGCAGCCTCTTGGTGGCCAGCCACATATCAGTGTAGTCCATTTTGCCTCTGAGAGAAGAGGGAGAAGCAGAATAACCCCAAAGCCAGGTCAGCAGGAACATGTCTGTGTGCCTGCCCCGTGCCAGAACACACATTCCTGTGCCTGGATCTGCTCAGGACTTGTGGAGTGACGTAAGGGTAAAGTCTACTCACGGGGTCATCCGAGGAAAGGAAGCCCAGACTACCTCCACAAAGCATCCAAAATCCCCCTTCTTACAGAAGAATTTTTGGGGAAGGATTTAATTTCACCTCACTTCAGGCATGTCCCTAAAATAGACATTGACAGCAAGGCAGATGATTCATCCTTCAGAAATGCCTGCACTTCCTCACTACAGAGCCTCCACAAGAAGCTCAGGTCAGACATCCAGAGTCAGAGGAGACAAATCCCACCATTAGTGAGGATGCACGAACAGCACTGATATTTAATGAGAGAACAAGGTGCATGAATTCCTGCTCACCTCTGAAGCCAGAAGTTACCTGACTAGTTGAAGCTAAAAAAAGAAGAGTGTTCCCAGTCTCCACTGGGCATAGTTTGTGGTTTATAGCATGAGGCAGTGTTTTATGCCAAAGGAGAATTTAAATCTCACATCTGTGTTTGTTTCTTGGATCTACTATGCTGGCAAGTGAGTCATCCCAAGAAACCTTAAATTGCTTTTCATCATACATCTAACATCATAAAAAGCATTGAATTAGTGTCCAGAAATAGTTCAAATTGCAGTGGGAGCATGGAGAAGTCTCAGCACACTCACACCATGATCTCGTGGGATATACATGAAAGGAGCTGGGAGTACCTTGAAGGGTTTGGAGCAAAACCTCTGCTTAACCTACAGAGCTGCACAAAACTGCTTTGAGGTGAAACAAAACCAATGAAAATCAACTGCTTCAACCAAGGAAACTCTGACATTTAGTGTGTGTGGCATGTGTGACAACTGACCCACTGCACGAGACCTCCTGGGAAGCTGAGGTCCTGCTCACTGCAAATTAGGAGTTTCTCTTGCAATTGTAGACGGGCTACCTTTTCCAGTCATGTGCATTACACAGTTTTCAGAAGGTGGATGAAAGAAAGGAGGAAGAAAAAGAAAAAATATAAAGCCTCTTTTTTCCCCTCAGCCCTTTCTAGGGAAAATATCAAGTAGCAGCTAAAATCTGTTTGAGATCAACTTTTGTTTTATAAACTTTGGGTTTCATTCTAATTGTTAGGGAGACACATAATAACTGGCTTTGGCATAATTTTCTTTGGACTATCTCCCCAAAGCCACAATTAATGTAAATACCAGTGTCTTGTTAGTAATTTCCTTTCATTGGTAAACGCTGAAATGCAATGATCCAACCACAAATCACAAAGCAAACAAGCTTGCAGTGCTGTTCAGGCTACATGGTGATTATGCAGTTTGTACACGGAAGGGTTGATAAGGGAGGTGTGTTGTGAACAGAATTCTTGGACTACTTGGAAGGGTTTCATGACATGACAAAGGAGTAACACTCACATCCTTCCAAGCAATGCAGGTTGCAGCTTCCAGGGGCACTTGGACAATAAAGGGGTAAAAAAGGAGGGTCAGGTCCCAAAGTCAAGAGAACCTGGTGGGGATGTGGGATCAGAGACCAGGCTATGGACTCCCCTCAGTCACAGACCTGGGGGGATTTACTCCTGCTTGTGCATTTCCTGCAGGTGCTGAGGGGTTTCTAGTCATGGACTACACACCCCCACAGCAGGAGATGAGTACCAGCCTCTGTCTCTCTTTGTGCCAGAAGACCCTTGGTGGAAGAAGAATCACCTCCAGGCACACACAGCTCTCAGTCTTTGTAGTTTTGCTGTCACTATGCATCTCTTTTAGCATTCACTTGCTGGTATACAAAAATACAGGTATTTTTATGCCCTATTTTCATTTTATAACTGGATATTTTGTTTAACAGCCAAAAATACATGCCTCCAGTCAAACAATAGTCTGAACATCCAAAAAACTGAAGAAGGTTTCAGTCAAAATCCCTCTTTACCAAAACACCTCTTCTCTGCCAGTCACAGACAGAGATTATACTAAAATATGCAACAGTAGAAGATGTTTTCCAGAGATTAAAATCTTTGTCTGAAATATAACTGGTACAAACAGAGCAGAACAAAATCTGACCTCATGACCAGACTGCCCTGTTTGGTATGGCAGGAGCATTCTCTACAACACACAGCAGGGACAGGTTTCCAGCACAGCCTTGCCTTCATACAGCTGCAGCCAATATCACTCTGACCAGGTAGAAATCCTTGGGTTTAAATTGCATTTTGTGACGGGAACAGTTCAATCCTTGTTCTTCCATGCTGCTCTATCAATTGTCTTTTCAAAAGTACAGAGCCATCATTTACCAGCAGGCCAGAGCTGTCATTCTCCCAACAGGGCCTCAGGAGTCTCTTTCCTGGCAGGAAAAGCCATCACTAGCAGCTGCAAGGAAGAAGACAGAGGGATAATGAAATTAATCCCTTTGCCTTTCTAAGCAACTTAAGTATCATCCTTCCATATCTGACAGTCTTGCAGTTTAGGCTCTGCCTCTCTTCAGGGTGAGATGCAAAAGAGAGATGATACCTGGTTTTCAGTGATAAGAAAGCCACATGCCGAGGGGAGAAACAATTTGCTTGTGGCTGTGCAAGGCATTTGGACATGAGGAAATGAGTGCACAGCTGTATTGTAGGTTCCAGTTTTCTGCCAGCTTTCTGGGCTCTCTAGCCCTGATCTCTGCACTTGCTGTGCTGGTGGAAGGAAATTTGCTTCCCCAAGTGCAGGGCTGGGTTATTGTGCCACAGTCACAGCCAGCTCAGGTATCTGTGCTGCTTTACAGGGGAGACTTCCATCACTTCTCAGGTCAGAGGCAGCACCTAATCCCTGCACCATATTTTCCTGTAGGAACTTCACAGTACTGGAGCTTTGCTCACCTCTACGATAGATGGTTTTGAGAGGCCCAAACTACTTTGCAAGGATTGCAAAACACATTTGAATTTGTTTTTCCAGTCATAAAGGGTTGGCAAATCCCTTCACCAGTCCCACAGCACCTTGGCACGAGGAAAATATGGAAATAAAACAAAAAAAACCACTAAAACTCCACACTAACTTGGAAATCAACAGTGTCTCAAGAACTGATCAGATACATGTGGATGCAAACACCTAGACAATGATTTATCATCTTGTGTATTCCTACATTCCCTCTCCCCTCCTGTTTTTCCTCTAGGCTGTTTCTATATTCCAACTCCAATTTCTACTCTGGGTTTTCATTATGCTCCTGGTGCAAGAGCCACACATCCCTTCCCATCTTGTTCTTGCCATTTATTTGGAAGTGCCTATAGATGATTTGCAAAGGCCTGAGACCTCACTGGGGTACATTTCTCAGCATTAAGCTCCTCCAGCTCCCTGTTGATCCAAATCACTCTGAATTTTATTACCCTTCTTTGTATTGCCTGACTCCCTGACCCTGTAGTTTATGGTTAGTCCAATCTTTGCGTTTCCATCAGAAGACACTTCTCAGCTAACATTAGATTTGAGCCTATTAGAGCTGCTGATACAAGAGGAACCCCTAAGAAATCCTGAAGGGTGGAACTGGGAATACAGCACGGGAGCAATAAGCTTGTTCCCTAGCAAACATGATCAAAATGATGGATCTTGCCAAAAGTGTCAGTTACCCAATTTTTGTTCTTACCGAGCTATAGGGTTTCCTTCACACCCTTTAATTACTCACACCTTACTGAAGGAACACGGCTCAAACAAACAAACAGGAAAAAAAAAAAGTTACAACAACGTAGCATGATCTTGACATACAAGATGTCAGAACCATTATAGACCCCTTTATTGCAGAATGATGTCTTTTGTGCTTAGAGGCATGCTTGCTATTCATAGAGCTACTGCTCAGCTGTTCCAGTTTTTAGTTCTGCATAAATGCCCACTCATTATGTCCAGAGGGTTTTGCCTGTAGCTTTGTGTTTGTAGCCTTGAGGCAAATGTCTTGATGGCTTAGGGAACTCGTAGCGAATGACCAAATAACATCGGATTTTCCACAGCAACGAAGCCATTATGGGACAGCATTTCTATGTAACAGCACCCTTCAGTGTGCAATCATTATAACTAAGGATTTAACCAGGCTCTGGGGACATAACAAAATCACTTTGAAGCCAAAAAATCCACAGTGAAATCTTAAGCATTAGATTTCTGAAATGCTCGAGTCAGGCAGCTTTGTCAGCTACAGTAAAACCAAGTGAAGGGGAAGGAGTTTTATGCACATCTTAAGAATGAATCCAAGTGTTTGGGCCTGTGCATGCAGAGCTGGGAGTGCAGCTTTCCTCGTGCATTCCTTGCACACAGTTTCCTGCATAAGCACACACACAAGCCCTAGCTAAGGTTAATATTTTTAAGCATAGAATTTTAGCTATGGCTGAAATTTCTTAGGGTGTTGCTCACAATTTTGAGGAAAATCTGGTTAGACTGAAGGAGATTACACAGAGCCTTTGTAACCCTCATAGCCCAGGGAATCCAGAGCCTGAAACCTGGCCCATTTCTGCTGTGGTACTCCCCACACGCTGACTAAGGAATTTATCTGGAGGGTTCCTGCTGAATTAGAGGCCTGTGGACACCAGGTTAACAACAGAGAAGGAAAAGTTTGTGATAAAATCAAGGATACAGCTTAATCACTGGATGAACACAGAGCTGCACAAGCGTGGTGGGTTGACCTTGGACTAGAGCCACCCACACCCCCAGTCTCTCCTCAACAGGAGAGGAAAGAAGATTAAAAAACTCATGGCTCAAGATAAAAACCACAGAGATCCCTGACCAGTTGCTGCCATAAGTAAAACAGACTTGATTTGGGGAAAAATAATTTAATGCATTGTCAATATAAATAAGTTTGGATGGTGAGAAACAAAGACAAAATTAAAACACCACCTTGCACACCCCCTCACACTTTTCCCCTGCTCCAGCCCAAGTCCTGTGGCTGCAGGAGATCCCTCCAGTGCCTTGAGCACATCCACAGGGATGGCAGAGACGTTCCTCACCCTTTTTCCCAGCACTCCTGGGCAGCATTTTGTCCTTTCTCGCACCTTTTTTCATGTAAGGCCCTCAGCATTGCTGACAGACCTGGCTGTGGGCACAGACACCCTACACAGCCAGGAAATATGGGAGAGGATGCCCGGACCTCTCCAGTGAGGGAACCCCTCCCTCAAACTAGAAGGGAAATTATGGGCAAAACCCACCAAAACTCACTCCCTGCTCCAAGGACTGGGCTGGAAGAGGAGTTCATGCAGAAAGAGAGGCTGTTTTGGTGGGGAATATGTGGCAATAACCCTGTGCAGAGCAATCTGTGCCAGGGGCCAGCCTTAATGAGCTCCCTGTCATGGCACATGGGAAACTCCACCAGTGCTTCCAAGGGGGCAGGCAGGACACCTGCCTGCTGCACATCTGGCCACTTTCTCCCAGCAGAGGCAGGGAATGAAATCCAGCTGAGGCCTGGGAGTGCAGTGGCTCAGGGAGCACAGTGGCCTGGTCCAGGCATCCCTGGGAGGGCAAGAACAAGGCACTTCTGGATGGTTCCTTCCAGCCCTCAACACAAAGCACCCCAGCCAGTCTTTTCCCCAGCACACATCCCCAGGGATGAGCCGTGCTTGGATAAATCCACAGAGATGCTGAGGGCTGGATAAGGGCTGCATTGATGAGGCAGGAAGTTGAAGCATGGAGCAGAAATGCATGACTGCATGGAAAAACTGGAGGTGCACCCAGACAAGAGACCCTTTGGATAATAAGGTGATGTGGTCCAGCACCAGGATGCAATGGAAAAGGAGCTCCCAGTCACATCCCTCCCCAGTTTGTAACCCTTGCACACAACGGCTGTGCTATTTTGACAGGACTCAGAACAACTAAGTACAGAGCAGGGATGAATCTGACTGCGCATCTTGCCCCAGATACAGCCTGACTTTTGCATCTCCAGGAAGGCTGGATTAATAGCAGCAGCCAGCAACATCACTGTCACAACAACTTAGTGCTGCCAGCAGAAGTAACAGGAAGAATAACCTCTACATTACAAAATGGTTCAACCCAGCAGCATTGCTGGGCAGTGCTTTAGCCCAGCAGTGACTCACCAGAAACGCTCACAGTGCTCCTTGTCTGCAAAAGGCCGTGGAAGGCTCCCCTCAGCCAGTCCTGCAGCTGCCCCGCTGTGCCCAGCACAGCCCCAAAGAGCACTTGTGCATTTTACCCTCAGCCTCTTCCCTCCCCAAGGATGCAATTTCCAGCCTTGCCTGGTGGCTCTGGGTTTTACCCCTGGTGGAAAAAAAAAAAGAGTCTGGGCCTCAGGGATTTTTAGGTACATATTTTTGAGAAGGTGTTCTTTGACACCTTTGCCTTGTATTGTAAAGGTCAGCTAATACATGCCAGAGGGAATGCTCTCACAGCGATTAAAAACCAAAAAAAAATTAGAGAGGAAAAGTTTAGTTCTTTCATTATTTGCCCACTTGAGGCTTTGTAACTTTTCATGTTTCTTTCTCAGACACAAGAACCTTCTTCCCTTCAAACTGCTCATTTGGGTAAGCTGGGAACAACAACTTTTATTGCCTACAAAGTACTTGGGACACAGTCCTGATGCTGCCTGCACATGATGGTGTTTCAAACCTCAGAAATAAGTACAAGGCACAAGCACCAACTAAAGAGACTTCCAGCAGCCAGACATCAAGTCACCAGCTCCAGGAATCAGCTCTCACACCCAGCAGCAGCAACACGGACAGGTTTGCTTGACTCGTTATTGTAATGAAACTCATTAAAGTCCCAGGAGAGGCTATTCCACAACATCCCAGCTGCAGTGCATCCTGTAATAACCATTTCCACCTTTCACACACTCTCACAGAGTGGTTCAGGTCAGAAGGGATCACTGGAGGTCATCCAGCCCAGCCTCCCTGCTCAAGCAGGGTCCCCTTGAGCACCTCCCTCAGGACTGTGTCCAGATGGCTTTTTAATATCCGCAAGGAATGAGACTCCTCGACTCTCAGGGCAACCTGTTGCAGGGCTCAGTTCACCCTCACAATAAAGTTCTGCCCCATGTTCAGGTGGAATTCCCTGTGCATCAGTTTCTGCCCATTGCTTCCCATCCTGTCACTACCAAGAAGAACCTGACTGTGAAAAATAACCTTTCAAAGATGATTGAGAGTGGCTTAGAAAGGGACAGAGAGATGGAAGAGGCCACCTGTCCAACTGGCAGGTGTGATGAGATCCCTGAACACACAGGGACCCAGGCTGTATTTAGAGTTCAGGGAAGGGCACATAGGAACCACAGGAAGAGTCAGCTTTCCTTGTGTCATCCTCATAAATGCAGTGTAACTTCACAGTGGATCTGTGCAGGGACACACTTGAAAAGGCCAGGATGTAAACCCAAGGAAAGAATTGGAGGAAAGAAGCAGAAAAACTTTCAGAGATACAAACTGCTGTAGTTAAATGAGGCCTATTAGCATAGATACACAGTCCTCTATTTCAACATGCTTATTTCCTTTTATCCTATATTTCAGTTTACACCCTGGTACAAGGCAGGAGATTTTCCCCTCCCCAATCAGCAAATTCATAAGGGTCATGAAAGGGGAGGCATGAGGAGGAAGAGACATAAAAAATTTAAAAATGCAAAATTTTTCACTAGACAAGTCCAATTCCTCATATAACCATATTTTAAGGCCACGCTGACAGTGCAGATTTCACACCCCTCACAGTCCTGTGACAAGCAGCTATTTCCCTTTTTAGACATGTAAAGTGTTCAGGTATTTCACTGTGACTTATTGCAGTAACGATTAGGGGCCCTAAACATGTGCCTGGTCTGACCATAAATACTTCAGAAGCAGCTCACTGTGACCAAAAATGAATTTCATCCCCCAATTCAGAGCAGGCAGCTGCCACTGCCTTTCCCTGCACACACACGACGAATGAAGACATGGACACAGCCATGGACACCACTGCCAAGGCCTGGGGAAAAGCTGAAGACCACAACTTTGGGAGTCCTGCAGGGAATGGTGGAGCTGGAGATCAGCAAACCAAACCCTGCTGAAACAAAGCCTCTCAGGAAACCCAACGCTGCCTCTCATTCAAATCTCTTCATCACCTACAAGCGCAGGGCTGTGCTGGAAGCAGTTTGGTTGGTTCAGTTCAACCAGCTATTAAAATCATAACCAGTTCCTTAAGCAACAGCTGAAAGCAACTTCCAGCCATCTCTGCTGCCCAGCCTGGACACCCCGTTCCCAGAGAGGGAGCTGGACACCTGCCCTACTGCAGCTTCATTTGCCCCCAGGTTTCACTTTCAGGGGAGCAGAACACTCAGTTTCCAAGCCCACTTTCAAATCCAGCCAGCAGGGACATTTTTGGCCTTCTGTCCTTCCTAAAATAGCAATTTTTAATTTTTTTAATGCAGCAGCTGTAGTTAGTGACCTCCATGGCCACAGGTACACCCTGGGATATTTATCAGGCTTCCACAAATACCAGCCAGCACTTCCTAATGCATCACAACAGAGACAACATCCAAGCTTTGCAATTTCCTGGAATTTTTTGCCTCACCTCCACATATTTTTCCACTAAAGAGCTTGCATGGGATTAGCCTCTGTGGGAAGCAGTGAGCCCGGCACAGGAGGAACATGCAACTGAGCAAAGAGGCATCAGCACTGTTCCACCTGGTGGCCCTTGCACAGAATCCACTGCTCCCACCAAGCCAGCACTGGCCAAGTCTGAGATTAAGGTGCATTTCTGGAGATCCCAGGCTGTTTACTGACCTCTGCATTAATATCTGAGTCACCCTCTGTCATTAAGGATGCCTTGGCTTGGTGACTCCACAAGCTCTGTCTCTTCCTGCCACAGCCCTGCTGTGGAAGGAGGGATTTCTCCTGTGTTTGGCCTACAACAGGGGCAAGAAACAGCTCCTTCAAAAGGGATGAGTTCCCCATCACCAGCCCAATATTCCCTTTCTGTTTATGGTCCTACCTCTGGGCTGGTTTTTTTTCCCCAAGTACACTATAACAGATTTCCAAATCAGACAGACCCTTGAAATCTTCTCTGACCACTTACTGACGCTGCCATTCTGGAAACTACATTTTTGACTTTTTTTTTTTTTTTTTTTTTTAGGATATCCTTTCTAAAAGCTCTTTCACCTCTTTTCTTCCCTTTTAATAAAAGGGGGGGGGGGGGGGGAATACTTCCTCAGTTTTCATCTTGTACAACACAGTATGCAAATGCGTGGGGTTTATATAAGATGATGCCCTGGGGCCACATCACCTCTGGCCCTGGCTGTGATCTCCTTCCATCTCCCAGCCCCAACAGGCCGGGACCTGCTGCGCTGGCTGCGGGACCTCGCGGTGAGCCAGGAGCCGGGCAGGGGCTCGGGCAGTGCCCCCTGCCCTGAGCCAGCACCCAGCGGGCCCCGGGGAGAACCGGCACCGAGGGACAGCCGGGACCCGGCTCGGACCCTCCGGAGCATCCCCGCATCCCGCACATCCCCGCTCGGAGCGCACAGCGCTGCCAAGGGAGAAGCCTCGAGGTTCTCAAGAAAGTGGCAAAAGAGAACATTTCCTGCACCCTGACCGACAAACGGGGCTGTTTGAAGGGAGCCAAACAGCTTAGCACGCCTTTTTTTTTTTTTTTTTTTGATCGTGACTTATCTGAGGAAAATGAATACAAAAGAAATCCCGAAATGGTTTTAACACCTTTCTCTCACCTTTTTAGTTCACACACAAAGAGTCATTCTTATCTTTACCTCGCTGATGCAAGTCACTACCCTACCTTGCCAGCAAATGCGAAATAAAAGGATTAATTTTAGCTACGCTCATGTTGCTTTTTAACAGCACAATCACACAAGTCCCTAAGAAAACCAGGCAGAAACAATTTTTACTTCAAACGTCAACAAAATTCACTCTGAATCCTGCTCCCCAGCCTAGCAGTTTTTCTGGAGTGAATCCCTGGAACCACCCTCTGCAGGAAAGTCAACAGGAGCACCTCACAACAACCTTACCAGGATCTTATCAACTTTTATCTTCCACCAGACAAAGCCACTAAGTACAGGCGTTTGTTTGCCATACAACACAAAGACTCCCCGTTATTGGAGCCGGGAAACGGTACTTGAGGCTCTGAAGGGGACACCCTGCCACTCACACAGAAACATGCATAGTTCTCCTCCTTTAACGTCCTCACAACGACCGCATACACATGCAGATGCGCCCTGTCTCCACTCTGTTATCAGAGCTTACCTCTGCTGAAGGATGGTGCTGACAAATCCTCAGGAAGAAGCGCTAACCCCACCCTGCTTACAGAAAAGTGTTTCAGGCTTATGTTTGCTGCTCTGCTGAGGCTAATCAGCCCCAAATCCAGCTGATCCCACTCACCCACTCAGGTAACCTCACAGATGGATTCCTAAACGCTTTAGCCTGGGCTTCTAGGAACTCGTGTGTGAAGTCTGGAAAACAGCATCCTCTGCGGCAAGGCCAAACTTTCGCTCCAAGTGATGCCTCTGTCCACACTGCACCTTTGTCTGACTCACATCGGCTGGTTACAGACCAGTTAAAAGCTATACATTTTTAACATAATAAGCAATAAGACCTCAGGTATGAACAGGTTTTTTTCCTCTAGAGAGGGCAGGGCCAGAACCCACCTGCACTGATGTTTTCAGTGCTGTCCCCACCGGTGTTTCTTGTTAAGGTTGTAAAGAACCAGAGCTTCATCCAATGTGCTTCTGGTTTAGAAAATAACACTTTTTGTTTGTTTGTTTAAATGCCAAGGGTTACTCGGCTTTGGCTCTCCAATATCAGAGTCTCTGCTGACAAGTTTGGTGGTCACTGCTCTTTTAGGAACACATGGATCAATGCCCAAGCACTGGGCAGTGGCTTCTGGCAGTTTCGGACCTGCCCTAGAGGTCACTGACACTTTAACCATTTGGCTTCCCCCACACCTATGAAAACACGCATTTTCCTGGCATCTCCTGCTCTGAACATCCTCCAGCTTCTCTCATGTTTTCTCTGGATTTCACCACACCTTAACCTTAAGTATAGAGCACCATTTTGGGGTAATTAGAGATTCTTAATTAATTAGTTATGGATTTAAGGATTCAAAGCTTGACAAATGAGCTCAGGCAAAGTTTGCTGCAAGAGCTGGAGAAAATTGCTGGTCCCAGGTAGCTGCCCTACCTCTCTGCTGGAGGTTAATTGCTGTTTCTTCAGCACAGCCAAAAATACGTGTGCCTCCATCCCAGATGCTCCAGCTCACAATCCAGCATCCAGCTCAGCTCCAGCACATCCAGCTGCCACATTTGTGCTCTCAGTCCTCCAGCAGACCCCACACCTTCAGCTATTCATGGATTTGGGTTGGTTTTTTCAATTTCCTATGGAGTTGATGTGATGCAAAGAGGGAAGGACAGGATGAAGACCTGGTAGAAGTGGTTTCTGCTTCCAGACAGAAACCATCCCGCCAGAGAGCTGAAATCAAATATTTTCCCTTCTCTCTCTGCAGCAAGGGAGCTGGCAGAATTTTAGACCATGTTTTGTCACTGAACTATTTCAATTAATTACAAATAATTGTTTTATTGCAGCAATCAGCTGAAAAACATTATCTTTCCAACCCTTGGTTTAACCTTTCACTTCCCCCTCAGTCCGTATGCTGATTGACCTGGAAATATAAACTCTAAAGCTCACCTAAAAGATTCCCTCTGTTATTTGGTTCATTGTCAATCTCTGGACTTTCTGCTGCACTCATGAACAAGTATTTGAGTTTTGTGGCACAGAGCAAATGTCTGTATTATTACATGCTTTTAACTTCAAATTATGGGTAAAAAATACTCCATATGGATATTTAGGGAATGTGTCATGGCATAGTAGCAGCCTGTGAGAAAGGCCTTCCCGAGAACCAGTTAAAAAGGGCTGTTTAGCTAAAAGAGAGGAAAAAGAGAATATTTGTGGCCAGCCCTTACACAACAATGGTACATGGAAACCAGCTGGAAGATCCCTGTAAGACAGACAGGAACATCCAATGAACGCAAAGTGGCATCTGAAACTGGAAATAAACTTATTTATATAACCCTGTGAAAGTGAAAATGGGAGAGGGAGAAGGCAGCAAATGATACAGAACAGAATCTAACAATCTGTTAAAAGCTGGTTCCAGGATAGCCCCTGAGGAATTTTGGCAGAGATGGTGGCCCATGAAGTTCCATGGATCGTGGGACATGAGGCAAAGGGAATGGCCGGGCACCACAGAAATATCCTGACAGCCACAACTGGTTTGGATAACACCCAGATTTCACAAAGACACGGTGTCTGGCTGTGGCCAGGGTTTGGGAACAAATTCCCAAGTGCGTTTCCTGTGGCTCAGCTCCTTGGGTCAGCATCCCAAATGGACCCTCTAGGGTTTGACAAAACTGGCTCCAGGTTCCCCTCACAAAACCTGCAACATCAATGAACAGAAACATGAAATTCGGAGATTTCTTTTAGCGACAGGGAAGCAGCTTTGTCCCTAACCTTGTGTTCTCTTAGTGAAGTAAGTTTGGGGACAAAGTGTCGACAGCACCCCCTTTTTTTCTTAATAAAATAAAATAATCCAGCTGTTGTTGCAGAACAAGTGCCAAAGGCAGCCAAAGCCCTGTCAGGAGAGAAGCTCCACACCACAATTAGGCCAAAATATCTACAAGGATGTACATAAACACTGCATGCAGGAAAAAACTGAGAAGAAAGGGCCACAAGAAATCAGCACAGCAAGGCAGACCTATTTCAATATGCATTTCTGGGTTTATTGTAAAATTCTGAAGGAACAGGCAGGAGGTTGCAGCCAAGAGTCAGGGAGAAACAATAAATAACAGTGAAATAAATGGAGGGCAAATCAGAACTGAGAGTCAAAAATAAAGTTAACTGAAATCAGTTACTAAATTAAGACAAAAGTTCTAGTTTTATTTAATATTTTACTAGTTTTGCATCATTATTTCTTTTTGAAGCTGTGAACACCAGGAAAAAAATTCTTTTTAAACTGAAAGCAACAGTGCCATGAAGTCACACAGTTTCATGAGGTGGACTCTTGACTAATCCTCAGGTTTGCAATTAATGATGTGTGGCAATCAGACCTCTCTCAGGTGATGGGGTTGCCAAGGCCATGCCCTCAGTTGCCACAGGGGAAAGGAAGCAGCTCCCTGCCTGCCATGGACCCATCTGGGAAGAGCCCAACATCCTGATGCCCAACTGCTGCTGCCAACCAGGCAAGACATGGTTGAAATATTTTCTTTTTCCACGAGGCAATTTTTTACTGAGTTACATGAATTCAGCTATTTTACAGGTATGTATCAGATTTTTGCAGGAGGGCAGTGCTTCAATAATTTTTACTTTTAAACCCAAATATTTTAAAGCCTTTTTCCTTCACATTATGACCAAACCCCTTCTTTTGATGGGAGAAGGGCAAGGGAGAAGATTGGACAGAGTGATTCGAATAGTCCATTTTCAAAGGAAATGAAAAATGGACCTTCTGAAGAGACTTGTATTAGAAATTTTTCTTTTAGCCAGCTCAGGAATAACCTGTGTAAAAAGCAGTAAAACCCATGAAATTTTGAGGATCAGGAAGAAGCAAGTGCCTTCTTGAATGTTCAGATCACTCTGCTTTCTACATTCCCCAAGAATTAACACATTTCTTTAAGAGCAATAATTTTGGGTGAGACAAGTTTAACTGTCCTTTTCAGGGGATGGAACAGAAGATGTTGTCGTTGTTTCATGGTTCTGGCACAGCTTAGAAGGTGGTTGAGCTTCAAAAAGAATGTCCTAGCTCAAATATACAGTAAAGAAAAGCACTAAGGTAATGGAAACTCCACATTTCTAATGTTCCACACATATGAATAGAACCCGAGTCAGTACATTAGACAATTGACTGGCTTTGCTTGAATGCAGCAGGAATAAATGGAAACATCCTTATTTCCTATCCCAAGGGGCAATTATTTCACTGCCTGGTTTTGTGCATTAATAAAAAAAAAAGCAAGATTCCATTGTCTGGTAGCTAAAATATCTTCCTATATGTGCTGGATAAGCAGTCCAGCAGCAGAAAGAGGAAAAAAGGAACAGAGCTGTAGCATTGCATTCTCTAAACAAGCTCCCACCGTACCCAGCATATTTCTGTGTATAAATATACAAAATCCATAAAAATACACTTCAGAAGGGCAACTTGTTTGTGTATTTTCGAAGTTCTGTTAGTCATCATGTGTCCTGGCTGTGCCTGTGCCTACAGATGGTCCAAAATGCTCATTTCTGAAATGCTACAATGAGTCTAACAAATGCAAAGGCTGGAATTTCACACCTCTTTAGGAGAGAAGGGGACTGCATTGCAACTCAAAACCAGCTTTTTCTCCCAGTTCACCACTGATACAGGCATTCATTTCTTTGTGCTTCCCTCTCCTTTCTTCTCCCTGCACACCTCCAGTGGTTTTCCTTTATCCTTTAAAGGGAAAACGAGAACATAAAAATGATTTATAAGCAAGGCGTTCAGAAATGGTACACTTTGCCTCTTTTACACAGCTCTGGAAGAAACACTGCCATGATGTGAACTGAATTCTCACTTGACAGCCCAGTGTCACCTTCCTCAAGGATTGATCAGATCTTGAAGGGCCAAGGACACACTAAAGCCCAGGTTTACGTTCCTTTTTCAGAAAGCACTGGAGAAAAAAAAGCCCAATTTCTCTTCAGGAAGGTTTGTTTGGCTATTTTGCCTCTGAGACATCGAAAATTCCAGCTCCTGCCTCACCCCTACGGCACAAAGCGCTTTGAGGACTTTCTGCAAAACGTAAACTTCCTCAAATCAGTAAAACTGGGCTGAAAGCGGATGGGAGACCTCTCAAATTTCACACTCCAGGTTTTTGTGAATATTTGTCGTGAGAGACAGATTATTGCAAGACAGGCAGATTTAGCAGGAGAACAAAACTGGTAGGATTGATTTTTATTGAGAGGCTGCCTCGCAGTTTGTGTTTAAGCTGCCTATTGAAGCAGGCAGAAGGCAAGATCATGACATCTTAGGAGGGGAAAAAAAATAAAAGATTCTTGGAGATACATAACGTGTTTAATTGAAACCATTAGTTTTACTGGCAAACAGCTTCATCTTTCTGTTCTGTTAATCCGAACAAAGTGCTGCAATTATGACTCAATACATAATGTCCTCTAGTGCTACTCGCCCCACATTCCCCGAGCAGAGAAAGAAAACAGAGCTGTTCTCAGTTAACAAAACATTCCATGCTTCTATCCAGAATACTTTTATTATATGGTTATCATATACATCAGAATTATAGTGGGAACATTTACAAATATCTGAAGATAGCTCAGAACCTCCATTGTTCACATACACACTAACTCACACACTCGTTTTGCATGTCTACTCAGTTACCAGGTGAATGATGCACAAAATTATTGCTTTGTGAACAAACACCTCAGATTAAATCTAATCTTCAGTGGCAAGAATTGAGATTAAAAAAAAAAAAAAAAAAAAAAAAAGTCTTAAATACCCTGTATAACATACCTGTGCATAAACCTAAAGATATGTTTAGCTTACCCATTACCTTTGAAATACTTACCAAAAATTAAAATTTGAAACCCATTTATAAAAAAAAAGTATTAAAAAGTTCACCATTATTTACAAATCCGATTAAATTACACATAAATAAATATTTACATTCAACACACTGCTTCCCTTAATACACATAAAGCCTCCCTGGAAGTATTTTTTGGCCTTAATAGGCAAAAAAAAAAGTAAAAAAAAAAAGTTATGTGCCTATTCTTTCAAGTTTCCCCCCCAAATTTAAAAACAAGACAATATAAATATGTGAATAAAGCTGCAATATCCTTAGACACAGAAAGTGAATTTTCTAAAAGTATTTTCATTTTGACCTAGTCCTCATTAAAAAAATACCAAGATAATATAAACGGCAGCCAACATTGCTGCAGTTTTTAAAAGCCTGAATATTTCTGTAAAAAATAAGCATGTCAAATGCCATCTTAAGTCTAGCAGGATTTTAGTACTCTCCTACGGTAATCTGAAAAAAAAAAAAAAACCAACAAAACCAAAACAAAATAGAACAAAACAAAACAAACCAAACAGAAAAAACCCCCCACAGAATAATCTTACTATTTTCAGGTGTTTATAAAAAAAATGTAATGTACATAAATCTCTATACCATTGTTTAATACTGCTTTATTGTTACTTCTGCATTTCGAGAGAATGGACCCCTGAAATTGTATCAGAGAGCAAAACAGGCTTCCATCTAAAATCTGTCTGTTAAAAACTACACGTGAAGCTGGTCACCCACGAGATACCAAGATGTGGCAAAGAAATCGAAATAAATCTCTGTAGAATTCCATCAACCCCCCCTTTATAGCACCACTTTTACAGCAAAGGATTCAATACACTTGTCCCAAGTACTTATCTTCAGGTAATTGCTTCCACAGAACAGGGATACTGCAGCTTTTAGCAAGACTTGCCTCACGGATCCAGCAGGAATGAAGATCCTGAATGATTTTTTTTTTTTTCCCCTTTTTCCCCTCCTTTCTTTAAAAAAAAAAAAAAAAAAAAAAAAAAAGACAAAACCAAGAGGGAAAAAAAAAACCAAAACAAAAACAAACACCCAAATCTCTATGTTCCCCCTGGCAAGAAGATCTCAGTCTGTGTTTAGGAGGAAGGGTAAAGTCTGGTTTTCCTTTCACTTCCTGTGCTTGTCCATTTTGTCAATGGTTTTGTTGGTCTCTGCGGGGCTCTGGTCGCCAGCGTTCATGTAGGATTTGTCTGCTATTTTTAACGCTTCATTTAGGTAGTTCTGGACGGATGTCATGGCAGCACAGATGGCAGCGCTCCCAAAGCCATGTGTGATCAGGCTAAAATGAGTCAAACAGGCCTGGATGCCAGGGTCCAAGATGGGACTGGGTCTTGTGTTTCCAAGAGGAGTTCTGTCCTGAGTGAGGAGGTCTGTGAATTCCTTACAGATCTGCCTGCAACACACAAAGGGCTCACGCTTTACACCATGCAAATACACAAAAATAACAAAGAAAATTGCACCAAATATTTGGCATTTATGTGGGAATTACGAGAAATTCCGTGTCTAAAATTAAAGCCTGTTTACTAGCACCACTTCCTGACGAACCTTTTGTTGCATCCCCATCACAAAAAACACTCTGCAAAACAATCTCTCCACCTCTGGTGCCTGGCTTGCCCTGCATCATTTGCTCCAGATTTGAAGTGGGGAGTGGGAATTCAGTGCTGGTTTCTATGAGAACTTTCCCAGCTGCAGCTGAGTGGTTTAGAAAGACTGGAGCAGCTGAAGAGGAGATTTAATTTAGTTGTGTATATTCCATGTATATATAGGGAGGCCGAGGCCCTGATCCTGCAAACACTAACACATATGCCTGGCAAAACATGAGTGCTTAATAATGCTCCAGCATATGTTGTTTGCTGCTTGTAAATCTGTCCCCTTGAAGGGATTTCACAGGAGCTGAGCAATCTTAACAGAATCATCACTTTATCAGAATTTCTCAATCACAAATGTCTTCCAGAGGATTATTATTAGTGCCAGTAACTATGCCAATAATGAAAATATTCAGGAGCAGTAGGAGGGCTCAGGAAAAATTAGCATCGTGTTCAAACTATAGGAAAGGGAGACTAGATTTCTAAATTTTCAAAAGATCTATTCTTGTAAAAGAAGATCTCTTTTAAAGGAAGGCTGGATGAATTCAACACCAGGAGTGTGTTTTGCGTGCCTGATGTGAGTACAAAGTCAGGGCAATTTTCTCAGCAGCTTAAGCAGGCTTTTCTCAGCTCCTCTGCAGAGCGAGGGTGCTGTAAAAACAGGGAATTACATCGACCCCAAACCAAAAAACATCTCAGAGAGCCAATCATGAACTGAAGCTCTGTTAAACCTGAGCCTGGGAGAGGAACTCAGCAGGGGAAAGGGGACAGTGAGCACTCCAAACACCAGTTTTAGATAAGCTCAATACAGGTATTTCCTCCCAGGGACCTGCTCAGGACGGGGTTTATTCACAGGTACAAAGTGGCTGCAGAACAGCAGAACAAAGCTTCTCTCCTTTCCCCTTCCTTCCCCTTCACCGAGGTTTGTAACAGGAATTTGTTTAAGCACAGGGACTTTCCACACCTACCAAAGGATGGCTCTTCCAGTGAACTATAAAAATCTTCAGCCATAATAGGGAAAAAGGGACTCTCCAGCTCCTGACTCCCAGAGTCCCAAGGGAAAGCTGGGAGCTGCTGTTGCCAAGGGCAGCTGTGAGGAGACAGGCTGAGCTCCCCTTGCTCCCAGTCCTGACACTGGTTCACATTCCCAGGCCACACCTGCTCTCCACATCCTCGACCCTGTCACACCTGGGGACACCTTCTCCTTACAGTTGTCCTGGTAAAGGACTTTTCCTGAAGCTTTTACTGCAGTTGAACAGAACTGGCCCAAACTGCTTTAGTTACCTACAGGACTGTTACCCTTATTATTGGTTCAGACTGAACTAAAACTGCTGCCATAGCTGAATTCCAACCAAAACCAAATAAAAAGAATTGCTTCATCTTCCCAATTAAAATCACACACAAAAATCTACCAAACTATCCCTCAGTCACAGACAGTCACAGCAGACAAAAACATGTTCAAAAAGGAGAGAAAAAATAAAATCCAAGCTGAACACTTACTTTGCAGCAAGAAGCATGTTCTTCCTGTTTGCCATTTCGTTGCGGCCCATGTGTGGTCTGGTTAAATACTCAGCCACTGCTTTGGAAGGAAACTCTGTCTCACACACGTAGCCAAAGTCACGAGCAAGATGCACAGCTTCACCTGGGGGGGTGAGAGGGGGTGCTTGTTAAGTGGTGAAATATCATTTATTATAAGGAAACCAGGGAAATGAAGGGGAAAATGCTGTGGATCTTTGAAGTGTATTCCTGTTTTAGAAAGGGACACCATTCGATCACTCATTACCATTTTCTAATTGATGGATCAGTGTTTCTTTATAAGTCTGCATTAAGGAAAAAAAAAAAAGATTTGCATGGTGACTGCAACAAAAAAGAATTCTCTTTGCTTTTATACTAGAAAGAAAAATTCCTGTCTCTCTCCAGAATAACTGCACAGCAAAAAATACACCTCAGTCAAGATCAAATTGTCCACTGATATTTAAAAGTATCTGCCAACTAAATCCCACTTACACAATAAAAGTTTTCAGTTTAGTATGCTCTTGAAATATTTTTGCTTAAGAATTTTCAGACAGAAAACCAAACTGCAAGGTGCATAACCTTATCATTTTTTTTCATTAAAACAATTTGATCAGGCTTAAAATAAAAAAGATTGGCATGATCAGTGCAATATGCCTGTGTGCATGTGCACACACATCAGCTCTCTGAAACTTCCAAGGAGAGCTTTTAAATGGAAGTTGCTGCATTATAAACAGCAGGAAGGTATTGTTAGATCATTTTTCACTCTTATTTCAGTTGCTGCTTCTATTCCTATTAAATTGTCCCACTACCAGGAGCTGCTTGAAACAGGAGCACCAAATGTAAACCACACACGTACATATATACACACCCTTCAGGTCAGCGTAACTGACAGAGGGTCCACAGAACATGGCACAGATTAAAGGGGCTCCAGTTTCCTACCAGGAAGTCAAAAGCTATAAATCTCACTTTATAAGCTTGTTTATTAGCAAAGCTTCTGAGGACACCGCTGAGGTAGGGCAGGACTGGAGTCAGCTGTCCCAGACTTCCAAAGTTTCCCAACAAGGAACCAAACCCACTAATGTGATGAGTTTCACCCATTTTGCCTTCCCTGCCTCGCCCTTGTGAAACCCAAAACAACCCTCAAGAAACAGACTGGACAAAGGTGCCTTTGGCACATCCTGGCACGGAGGAATTCTGCATCCCTGCCAGCATCCCGGCATGCAGCCGTGAGGAAGAGGAGCAGAGGCTGGGTTTGTGTGAGCAGGGCTCACGAGAGAGGAGAGCCCCTCAAAGGCAGAACAGCCCTTCCTTAGGTGCTGCAACATCCCCACCACACTCACTTGAAAATTAACAAAAAACCCCATATTACTTTCAAGGACTTTCTAACCTTTCCATGCTTTGCCTGGAGGATAAAAGCTGTACACAAGGGGAGAAAGTTTATTTTTAAGACACACTCAAGACTGACCTTCCACCAAAGATGTCAATAGTGTCACATTTGCAGCTTTCCTTCTGCCAGCAGGAAGATTCAAGCCAATTTTATCCAGTTTTTCCCTTAACGATCTGCCACCATTTTTAGATTTGGCTCTGTAATTAAAGAGAAAAAAAAAACGGCCTTATTTATCTTCAGGGAACACTTCTTTTTAAGATGAGAAATTCCAGTTACTGACATTCAATAGGGTTCTACTGGGGTGGGGAGAAGATAAAAAACAGGCTCTTTTCAAGTGACCTACTTTTTAAATGCTCTACTTCAAACCAGCCAGGATGAAACACAGCAGGTCAAAATCAAAATATTTTAAACTGCACCACTGAAACCAACAGCTGTAGAATGATCACAAGCCAAATTAAGTGTATGCAAAAAAAGGTCATAAAAAGTGTCCTTGTAATGATTAATCAGGACCATGAGATTTAATAAAAAAATCATTCCACAGGGAAACAGTTTGTCTTGGGAATCAGAGACAGCTCCATGAACTGGTTTTGAGACAAAACCCCAGCTTTAAACAGAGAATAAAAATTGCTGTCAGAGCTGTTAATAGCACTTCTCCAGAGGCAGCAGAAGTGCAAAGACGTTTTATTTCCAAAGCCTATTAGGATTCAGCGTCGTTGGGCTTCTCAAAAATCAGGAACTCGCTAAAAGGCTCTGTGGTTGTGCTGATGTGGCTGCTCACACACAGCAAAACAGGGGAAATACAAACACCAGGCACGGCGGGGTGGCTGGGAGGGGAGTGCAGCCGTCCTACCTTCGCAGGACTCCTCCTAGCAGAGAGGCATTGAGACACTCCGGGGGCGAGAGCCGCCTCTGCACCTCTGCCACTGTCACTTTGTACTTGGACGTGGAGCTCAGCAGGGAGAGCCTCCCTGGCACGGAGCAGAACACTTCGTTGGGGTTGATCACCACCCCAATTAATCCATCCTTTTGGCAGGGCAGGCTCAGAGCGCTGTTTTTCGTTAGGGAGATGGGACCTGCGGGCGGAGGAGGGGAAACAGGTATTTTACAAAAGGGAAAAGTAAATAGGAAGCAGCAAGTGAGTTTTCTTTCTAGAAAAACAACCCAGGAGAGAGGATTTTGTTTGGTATTAAATGCTCACACCACTGGCCCCCGTCCCCAGCATCCATCTGCAGCACAGGGACTGAAAGGTCCCCAAAATTATTCCTGACCAGCTGGATGTTGCCACTGGATTCCAAGGAGCTGCCAAACACAACCAAGAATGCTTCTCAAGGCACACAAACCCCACACCTCTGGAGCAGCAGGCTGTGAGTTAGCAAAGCCGTGCTCACAAAAACCCAATACTAAGACAGACTCCGAATTAGCATCCTGCAGCTACTGCCGAAACTCCTCCCAAGTCAGGGCAGGGAGAAACCTTCCAGCTCCCGCTGGGCTTCATCTTCCACCTCGCACACGCAGATTTAAGAAACCGCCTTTGGAATTTAATCCCAACAAATTCCTGCCAGACAGCACAACAGAGAGGGACACAGCCCAGGGAGAACCGAAAGTAAGGAGCTGCTCCTCGTTAATAGCTCCAGCCTTTAGGTGAGGAGGGACAACAAAGGCTTTGGAAGGAGCAAACCACAGATACAGCTTTTCCATCCCCTCACAAATCCGCCCAGTTCACCCAGTGTGCTGCTGGCGAAAGGGTTAAAGAGCCGAGGTCGGCCCGCTCCCGGAGGGGGAAGATTTGTCAGTGGTGCATCTGACAGCAAAATTATTCTCCCATGAGCTAAAGGCAGCAATCAGCGCTCTGACACACACTTCTGCTTTTCCTCAGTTAGGTATTTGTTTGAAGTCTTCAGAGGAAAGTTCTGATTTTTTTTTTTAAGCACAAATTTGTTTAAAAACAAAAGCAAGGAAAAAAAGCTAAATTACTGTAAATTGAGTCAATACGTCTTCCTCCTTCCTCAAAACCTCAGCTACAAACCAATTTCGATTAAGATAAAGCCAAACAGTCTTCTGCCAGGGAACTCAGTTCTTTCTCAAGTCTTGTAAAGAAGTTGAAAAAAAAAAATTGGAAAAGAAAAAAAAGCTGTCTTCGAGTGCTAGCAGCAACAAAAAACCCCAAACAAACAAACAAACAAGAGAAAAGCCCCGTGTCACTTTACACACACATATTTCAGAAAAGATTAAAATCGGTTCAAGGTCCTGCTTTCGATTAAAGCCACAACACAAGAGCACACGAGGGGATTCGTGTCCCCGCAGGAGTCTCACGCCCCGGGGCAGCCCTGGGAGCTTGTCCCCGCCGCCACCTTCCCTCGGACAGCGTCAGAAAAATCCAGGGACTGAGTGGAATAAAAACTCCTCCGCCCTCCCGATCCCAAAGGATCGGTCTTTAGAAAAATAATAGGGCGTCACTTCACCGGTGCGTCATTAAACTTTTAACTATTGACAAGGGAAAGTAAAACTGCGGTGCCACCTTACTGACCTTTTCTAATGACAGTCTGGTCATGCATTAGTAAGTGTTGATCTTCCACATTCTGGAAAGAGAAAGGGGGAGAAAGTTTCGCACCCGGAAGAGCTGAGAGGGAAAAAGCCGGGGGCTTTTGGGAAGCCCACCCCCTCCCCGCGCGCCCGCATCCTAAGGGGCGAAGCGCAGAAAATGAGGATTTCCCTGCACGGACGGGGATGGGATGTGCAGAAGGGGACGAGGCCCGTCCAGCCTCGCCGAGGGGGTGTCCGGGTGCTCCTTACCTGCACCTCCTCCATCTGGTGGGCCATGTCGTGCAGGCCCAGGTTATCGGCCAGCGCCGAGGCGTCCAGCCCGTGCCCGTGGGGCAGCAGCAGCTCGGAGCGCCGGAAAGTCTCCCGGCGGCTGCCGGCAGAGCCGCTCTCCAGCGCCGAGAGGTGCGGCACCAGCCCGGGGCGGCCGTGCGGGGCCAGCGCCGCCGGGTCCTGGCTCTGCCGGTTCGGCCAAGCGCTCTGCTGCTGGCTGGGCGGCGGCGGCGGCGGCTGGTGCAGGGGGTTGATGGAGAAGGGGTCCCCGAGGTGCGAGTAGGGGTCGCTGGACTGGGAGTAAGGCAGCGGCTGGTACGGGGGGGGGAAGTAGGGGGGCTGGAAGTCGGAAGCGCCCGAGTGCGAGAGCGGCGGGGCCGGGCTGTACAGGTGCTGGCTGACGGCGGAGAGGTGCGGCAGCCGCGGGTTCCCGTTGCTGCTCCCATCGTGCCGGTCCTGGAAAGCACACAGGGGTGGGGAACAGCGGGGTGGCCGTCAGCGGGGTCTGGGGGCACGGCGGCCGCTTGGGGCTGCGGGTGGCGGCACTGGGGAAGGAGAGAGCGGAGCGAGAGCCGCCCTGCCCCTGCCCAGGGAGTTTGGTGTTTTTAAGGCACTTCGCGGAAGAAATCACCTCACTCCCAGGGAAAAAGTTACAAACCAGTTCTCGCTGCTCTCCTCATCGCAACTACACCAGACCAACCCTCCCGGCTTGTGCAAGTCATCAGAAGAATCATTAAGAGCAGAAAAATTCAAATCAGAGACGCAGCCGCGTTTCCGCCGCGCTGCCCCGGCTGGGAAGGAGACGCCGGGGCCGGGGGGGCTGCGGAGCCGCCGCCCTTGGAGCGATGGGGGACCCCCGACACCCCCATCCCTCCCACGCCCGAGGGGCGCCCGGGCCGGGGCTCCCGGCTCTACCCGACGGGGAGGGACGGCGGTGCTGCCTCCAGCCGTGCCATCGCTGCTTCTCCCCCGATTTCCAATCTCAGCAGTCAAAGCTGAAATGTCTACATTGAGCTGATCCAGGGATTTAGCAGCTTCTGGCTTCACGGTCATTAAAATAACAGGGCTAGTTAATAAGAGGTGAATGGGGTCCCAATGGAGCGTGAAGCGGGGACTGCAGCTAATCTGTAGGAGCCGAGCAGGCGGACCAGCGGAGCTGCGGGGGGGGGGGGGGGGGGGGGGGGCACAGGGGGACACAGCCGAATTCGGAGAGATCAAAACCCGGGAGCACCACGCGGCGGGTGGGAGCCGCTCCCGGGGAGGAAAAGCGTGGGAAGGAAGCGTTCGCCCTGCCCGGCTCACCCCGCCGCGGCTGCTACCTGCCGGTCTCTCCGCATCCCGCCCCGGTGCGGTGCGCTCCGACAGCCCCGGAGCTCCGGGGTGCCCCGCTCCCGCACGGCGCTGCTCCACGCCGGATGCAAGCTCTGTTCTCCCAGTTGGGGCTTGCACCCCGTTTTATTCCAGAGTTCAAAAGACTCAGTATATATATATATATATATATAAATAAATTTCGCACCTCCGAAGGAAAATGAAAAATTGCAAAGCGGGGTCTTCGGGCAGGGACAGCTGCCGCTCCCGGGGGGAGCGAGCGGGGCGGGCAGCGCGGCCCGGGGGCGGCGGAGCCCCGCGCAGGACCCCCCCCCTTCCCCAGCTGCGACCCCTCCCCGCAGCCCCTCACCTCGCAGTCCTCTTCGTACTTGACATTATCTGCTAGTTTCCACAACATGGCGTCCAGCGTCCGGACCAGGTGCGCGGTGCCGCGAACAGAACAGCTCGGCCCCCCCCCACGGGCGGTAAATCCACGTCGGCGCTGGGGAAGAGGAGCGGCCCCCCGGACGGAGCTCAGTTGGCAGGCATGAAGGCAGCTGACGGACTAACCCTCCGCGCTTATGGTCACTCGGGGTTTTTTTTCCCTGCCCAGACGCCCTTAATGGCAATAGGATTATCCTAACTCCTCCCCAGGGATGGCTCGGGCGCCGCAGCCGCCAGCCACTCAGGAGGGAGCGCGCAGCCCCAAGCCACTCCTTCCGCGCCCGCGGAGGGTGGGCGGGCAGCGCGGAGCCGGACCCCCCCCTCCGCCGCCGCCGGTGCTGCCCCGCGGGGAAGGGGTCACGCGTGGGCATCCCCCCGCTGCAGCGAGGCTTCCCCGCGTTCCCCCACGTGCTGCTTTCTCTTTGGGGGATGTGGGAGCAGTGCCGGGTGTTCCCAGCTCCTCCACGCGTGGAAGGACTTTGATAAACCCCGCGTAGGGCGGCGCAGGGCCGCCGCCCCCACACCCGGCGGTTTTTGGGCGAAATAAACTCGGAAAAAGTCCACGTAGCAAAAGCGAGAAAGTCCGAGCGCAGCTGGGGCTTCATTTGCATAATTGTCAAGAGTTGAATTACTGATTACAACTTGTAAGCTACCGGTGTTTAAGGTATAATTTACTTAATGATCCGACAAGATTACTGCAGTAGTGTCGAACCCCTGGCAGGTAAAGCAGCCCTGATTCACCGCCTCCGATCCGGGGCTCTGGGAATTGTGCGACTGCTTCCTCGCATCGGTTTCTTTTTATTTTAATTTTTTACCTTTTCCAACGAAAATCCCGCCTGTCTAATCTTTTCGCACAAACTCGGGGCTGGGGAAGCAGGTGGGAGGTGAGACAGGCATTTTCGGACGCCGTGAGCACACTTTCATCTAAGCTTAGAAAATACTTCCCTGCCAAATTGCTACCTTTTTGCAGGCATTTGATCTATGCAGTTATGTGTGTCAGACAAAATGAACATCGTTTTCAAAAGCAACGACTTCTCCCAGTGTTTTAAGGTGCATCCGGATCACTGCTCATTTACATGAGAGGAGCAAGTGTTTGTTTATTGTGGCAGAGACAAAAGCTGACCCTGGACAGTGCTGGCTGCGGAGATCTTGGCTATCAGTGCCCGGGGACGAGCCGCCTGAGAGCTGCTATTAAAGGCCCGAGATAGACCCAGGTCTCCAGATTAAACCAGTTCACACTTCACTCACTTTTTCCCCCCGCTAAAGATCAGGGAAGAAAAATACCACGAACACTAATTAAAGTTTAAAAAAATCCAGACACCATAAACCCCTCCATCGGACTAAATGAATGATCTAAAAATAAACCAGAGGAGGACGAGGGTGCTGGAAGTAACTGTTGGAGGTGTTATCTGCCTTATCTACCACGCAGGTGCTGATTTGCAGCAGTTGCATTAAGCCCATCATCATCAGCGACTCCACATTATCATTTTTGGTGGAGTCTCTATTTATTTTTTTTTTTTACCGACGGTGTTTTTCTTCCAGGGATGTTTCTTTGAAATGCAGTTCGCGACGATTATTAGCGAGTGTGCTTGCGCTGCTCCTGGCGTCATTAAGACTAGGAATCTAAATAATAAAATACAGGGGGAGCTTAAAGTTCATTTGTATTAAAGGGACAAGATGGATTTAGAAAGAAACGAGGAGGGGAACCGTCGACTTTCCCTGGTTTGAGATCAGCTCTTCTTCCTTCCAAAGGAGAATTGTAACAACGTTGGTTATTTTTATTATAAACTCAGAAGCCAGATTTTCTTCCTGCTCAGAAATGTCACACTGAGAAACGAACACGATTTTATCATTCTTTGGAATTGTCCGTGCCTGAACACCTTCGTTTTGGTGGCCAAAATCACGAAGATGAATTCGCGTTCTTATTATTTATTGAGTATCTATGAATAATATTTATAAATAGACCTGTGGAAGAGGATGAGGGATGTATAAGAAATTACCTAAACAAGGCGACCAAAACAAGCACTTGGCTTCCTAAACAACAAGCCAAGAGAGCAGAGACGAGGCTAAACACGACAAAGTTGGAGACAAACTTTCCCGTACATCCACTTGCTCCTCGCTCTGTGCTCGCAGCCGCTGCCGGGGACGGGCGCAGGGTCCGGGCTCCGCGGGGAGCACACGGGCAGGGCGAGGCGAGGGAAGGGGAGAGAAGGGCAGGCAGGGAGCGAAGGGAAGGCAGGGCAGGGACGGGCATCGCCCGCCGCCTCCGCCGGGTGCCCGGCCCGAGAGCCCCGCGCCCGGCAGGTGATGGATGCGGCCCCCGCCCCGGGTGCTGCTGGCGAGGGATGCTTTGGTGTGGCCGGGCACACGGGCAGCTCAGCTGCTCCGGTCCTCTCTGAGGGCTCAGGCAGGGGGATAACGCTTTTTGAGCCCCTCCCTCTCCGCAGCGTGGCTTTCCGCAGCCCTCCGCGGTTCTCTGTAACCGGGAGAAGCGGCGGCGGGCGGGCCGGGGGTCCCCGCGGAGCTCAGCGGCAGCTGCGCCCGGCGAGACGCTCCATTTCCAGGAAACTCCCGGGCACAGGGAATGCGCAGGCAGCCAGGGCTGCTGCACGGACACCGAACCTCCCTGCACACGCCTTTGAGACACGGGGCAGAGCTGTGCAGGGTCCGAGCAGCAGCCAAGGGGAGGGGGGGGAGATGGCTCCTGACAGGTGGCGGCTTTTATTTACTTATTAAAAAATAATAATCATAAAAATATTTTTAAATTGGTACTCTTACTTAGGGGATATCCCCTGATTCCAAGCAGAAGTGCATTGCTTCGTGGCGGCTCAGTTCCATTTTTGACGAGGATGCAGTTTCCCGTGGGGACCACGAAGCACCCCCAGGCGTGAACACGCTTCGGGAGGGGAGCCAGAGCCCACTGCTGCGCCTCTGTCACAGTCAGTAGTTTTCCTATTTGGCAGCAATTAAAAGAGAGCGTGGGGATGCTAATTAGTTACATCCCTCTTCCTCTAAAAATTATTTAAACACACACATATCTGTATTGTTAATGAGGCTGCAGCAACCTGTCCGGGTTGTCGCCTCGGCTCCTGCAGAGCTCGACAAAGGCAGCTGCTGCCCCGCGGCCCCGGGAGACTCCGCGGAACTTCCACGGCGCGGCCGCGGGGAGGGGCGGAAAGCGGGGTGTCCCCCCCCCATCCCGTCCCGCCGGAGGGGCAGGACCCCCGCACGCAGCCCAGAGCCGGGGCAGAGCCGCGGGGGCGGGACGGCTCCCGGGGGGCTCAGGGGGTCCCCGGCACAGTGCCGCGGTACGTACGTGCCCGGCGATGCTCCGCAGCAGAGCCGTGGGCAGCCGCCCCCGCGGCCGAGCGCCGATACCTGGGCGCGGAGGGGCGCGGAGGGGCGCGGAGGGGCGCGGAGCACCCCCATCGCATTCCCCTCCCCCTGTCCTCCCCCTCCCCAAACTGGGCCGCCCCCTCCCCGGGAAGGCACCGAGACCCGGCCCTGCCCGGCCGTTCCCCGCTGCCGGACGGGTCCCACCGCCCGCGGCAGAGCCGGCACATTTTAAGTCTTTTTTTCCCGCTGCTCCGCCGTTTCTCCTCCCTTTGCGGAGCCGCGGGGGCCGGTGTGTGTCGGTGCGGGTCTCCCCGCGGCTGCCGGCACCCGGAGCATCCCTGAAATCCCTGACTGACGGCAGCCTTTCCTCGCCCTCCGTTGTGCACCCCCGGGAGGGCAGCGGCCGCTCGGGAGCCGCTGGTTCAGCCGCAGAGCCCCGGGCTGCCACCAGCTCCCCCGAGGCTCCCTCAGCACCTGCCCCGGTGTTAAGCGTGCCCAAGGCCAGCCTGGACGGGGCTTGGAGCAACCTGGGCTAGCGGGAGGTGTCCCTGCTCAGGGCAGGGGGCTGGAACTGGATAATCTTTAAGGTCCCTCCCGACCCAAACCATTCTGTGATTCTACGATCCTACACTGGTATTGGGGGTGCAGTCAGCGCCCGTCAGGGCTGTGAGTGCGCTGGTCCCCCCCAAAAGTGAAGGTGACAGGCAGTGGAGTGGGGCTGCTCTGACAAGCACTGATTCCCTTCCCAGCTCCCTGCCTCAGCTCCAGCCCTCACGTCTGCAGGAAGTGAGAAGAAAGCGCCCACACTTTCTTCATTTTCCCCCAACCTATTAATTTGCTTAATAAATACGATCCCAGCTATGTTTTCTTCCTGCTCCATCCCTCTGGAGCTGGATGGAGCAGCAGAGTCCCCTGGCCATGGTGTGCCATGAGCCCGCAGCACAGAGGATGTTTAGCAATTCCTGGGCAGAAGTGACAGGCTTTGGCACCAAGCGCTTTTGGGCCCTGGGAGATGCTCCATGGCGTGTGGCAGAGGTTCAGCAGTGATGTGCAGCTGCCTGGGGCTCCTGCAGAGGAGTTTCTCTGGCTTTTGTACACGAGAAGATCTGTCAGGCTGGATGGTTTGCGGCAGGAGATGGATACCTGGGAGAGAAAGAATTCACACGAGCCTGCCTGCAGCCACAGAATGGGACAGGGCACAGGAACACCCAGATTCCCAGCCTGCCCCTGTCCTTGAGGCAGGGGATGACCACAAATACGACAGCAGTTGCATTTGCCTTGGTCTGCTCATTCATAAAACAAGGATAATAATCCCAGCAGTGGCCAGAGCTGGATTCTAATCCGATGGGACCAAGACAGGAGTGGGAGCTGTGGTCCCCGGTCTCCATCTCTGTCCAACGACCCCGAGGAGCCTCCTCAGGGCTCTGACATTTTGCCTGCAGTGCAATGATCATTCTGTTCTGGAGAGATGCTCTGACTTTTTAAATTCCCTCCTCTTTATGTCCGTCAGGAGCTGTTAGCCAGAGTGCTGCTCCAAAGGCTGTCTGTCACTGCTGGATGCTGTGTAACCAAACTCAGCTCCCTCTTGCAGGGAACAGGCTCAAAATAAAAGAAGATCAAAAAACCCCAAACAGTAAAAACACCACAATGCTAAAAGCGAAATCAGGATTCATATATTTAGTTCGTTTTTTTCTGAAAGTAAAAAGATAAACAGGCTCGTGGCACCATAGACAAAATTCATATTATAAAAAATAAAGTTTGGCGATGATGTTTAATGCAGACAACTGCTGGGGCACAATGGTGATGTTTGGGGAAGGTTCCTCCACAGACAAAGATGGGCACCAGGTACAAAGGGTCTCTTCCATCCCTAAATTTGAGGGGTCCTGCAGCCTGTGCACTGTCAGGGTACCAATTAAGTGTGTAAAGTGCATTTTTAAAAATACTCACTGCTCCATGTACATCCATAGATACACACAGACACACCAAGTTTAAAATCCTGATAGGAAAATTATCTAAACACCTTCCAAAATGATTTTGGGCACAATATAAAGCAGATGCAGACAGCAGGAGGGAATGAATTTACAAAGCAGCAGTCAGTTGTATTATTTCTAGTTACCTTTCACTCTTCAGGGGTGATGAAATGAGTAAACTGACCTTGATGTCAGGACAATGGGTCATGTGAGTTGAAGCTGAGGATTTTCCCTGTAGGCAATTTAAATAAGTAAAGAAAACATATTCAGTTACTCTCTTACTTCCACAGTCCAGTTTCTTGAAAACTCCTAATCCCTCTAAGTAGCCAGTTTCCCCTGGAGTTCTCCATCTCAGCTGGACAAAATCTAAACTGTATCACAAATGGGGGAAAAGCTTTCTCAAGGATTTGGTTTTGGTTACTCTTGCACACACATGTAGGGGCTGAGTGATTTTTTTAAATAGATTTATTTTTCCCATGCAAATCCATTTGTGAAATTTCCTGCAGCACTACTTCTGCAGAGGCACAGAGGAAATACTCTGAGGTGAAAGAATTCACGCTACTTTGAAGCCTCTTATCCAGTTCAGGTAGTTGCATGCAGGTGGGATTGCAGAGGGACACAGACTTCGGATGTCCAGGTGATTTTTCTTCTATTAAAAAACCCACATTCTTCGCTCTTCAGCAACAAAACAGAGGCAATACAATTCAGGGTGCTTCAGTTCAAGTGTAAATTCAGGCAGCACTTCAGGCATCTTCATTGCTGGGCTTCCTGGAATTTAGGAGCCGCAGTCCAGCAGGCAACACAGTGCAAGCAGCTCTAAATCTCTTCCTCCTCCTACAAAAATCCAGCACGGGAAAGCACGAAGGGTAAATTCGCTCTACCAATGCAAAAGTATTGAAAATGAAGCTGACACTAACTTGCAGCAGTTTCATGCTGCATAAGATGTCTTTTGCCCACACCATGGCAGCCCGACCTGGTCCATCATCCTGTCCCCAAAACCAATTCACAAAAATTCCAAAGCCGACCCTAACCCCGTGGTTTGACTGACTCAGCAGAAAGGCAGCCCCGGTCCACACCTGATCCAGATCAAATTTGGACTGTTTGGTGAGCTGGGTGTCCAGAGAGCTGCGATTAACAACGCTGGGAGCGTGGCCTTGGACAGCAGCAGAGGGAAGCCTTGGAGGGACGCGAGAAGAGCTGCTCCTCCCTCTGGGACACAGGGAAGTTTTACTTTGGAGACCGGTGGGACAAGGGTCTGTCGAGGAACGAGAGAGAATTTGGAGGGCAGGAAGGCAGTTTTTACAGGTGACAGCCGGACTGGTGCAAGGCGGATGGTGCCTTTGAAAGCCAGCCCTGATGCTGAGAGGAGAGGAACGAGGTCACCACTTCCTTGTGCCGGGCTGCATTAGAATTGAAAACAATCACAACAGCGAAACAAAACCAGCTCAGCTCAACAGATGCAAATGCAGTGGCAGACACGGGCTCAAACCAGGTCAGGCTGCACCCATGCAAATGATGGGTTAGCCCAGAGCACGGCGAGGTGGCCAGGGCAGGGTGTGTGTGGGTGGCTGCAGAGTGACCTGAAGCCAGCCCGGGCCGGGCTCTCGGGCACTGCCTGCCCGGGGGGAGCCTGGCACACCGCCCCGAGAGGCTGCAGGCTCCCAGGCCCCTCGGTGGGATGCGATTTTCCTTGGAGCCCGTGCCCATGTGGCTCCGCAGGGAGGCTGCGAGCCGGAGTAGCCCGAGGGGAGCTTTGCCAGTAGAGCCAGAGCGATAAAGCGCTGCTCTTGTGTAAACACAGAATACACCAGCTAAAGTGCTCTTCTGTCAGCGTAGCTTATCCCGGCAGGGCTCTGCCAGGGGAATCCTCGCTCCTTTCAGCCAGGCTGTAAATCTGTTGCGGTGTGGTTGGGAGCAGCATCACCGCAGACAGCACCGAGCTGTGCACCAGGTCCAGGTTGTTCCCAATTCCCGAGTCACTGCGGTGCTCCCTGGTGGGGACAGGGATCACCTGCTCTGTCGCAGACAGCACACAGAGACACCACAGTGGCTGGGGAAATAGGGCCATGTGTGAGGGTCCTCCAGAGCACCCAGTGCCCCAGCAGTGCCCGGGCTCCTTGTCCACGCCCGGGGCACCAGCTGCCACTTGTGGCTCGTTCCAGCCCCGCCAGCCAAACCTCTCTGAGCCCACAGTGCCTTCTGGAGTCCAAACCTGGTTCTGCTTAATAACAGAGGGGTGTGGATGGTCACAGGGAGGCTTCCCAGTGCATGGGAGGGAGGGATGAGTTCACACTTCTGCTGCCACAGCGGTTGCCCAGTTGTGGTTCCCTGGGACACTGAGTGGAAGAGCCCCACGCTGTTGACTTCTCTGTATAAAACTCTTCTCTAACCGGGGAAGGGAAGGGTCTGAGCACTCACCTATTCCAATCCTGAGCCCTCCCTCCCTAAAAACCTCCCTCAGGTTCTCGGGACATTGTGCTGTGCCCACGGTCTGTGGTGAGGATCCTGTGTGCACACAAGCAGGTGAGGAGAATTTACATCTTCAGCAGACCCAGACTGAAAATCTGCCACGCTCTGCTTGTCTTCAGCAGCTCTGCACTACCCACACACGTAGGCAGCACCCCGTCTTCCTGCCCCAAAAGTTTTGGGATGCTGTATTTCCTTGTTTAGAGTGGGGAAGCAGGAAACAGGGACATGTAAAGCATATCTACAAGCTACAAAACCTCCAGCTCACCCTGCCTCTGCCCCGAGCTGGCCAGATGTGACCTGGGAGCTCCGGGAGCCCTTGCTGTGCCTGGGACACCAATTTCCTCTGGAGCAGGCACAGAGCAGTGGCTGGAGGCCTCCCAAACCCACTGACACATCCAGCCAGCTCTGAGCAGGCACAGGGAGAGCTCTGCTCCCTGCAGACGTGCCCAAAGGGTCTTGCTCAATGCAGGAAGGCTGCGATGGCAGAGAGGCGATGCTGACTCCAAGCACAGCCTCATTTCGTCCCTGGGATATGGAAAACCCCTGGGTGGAGGCTGTGGCTGTGTGGCCCCGTGTGAGCTGAGCAAGAGGGTTCTGGCCAAGCTCCCCACGCACACACCTCGCTGGCGGGACAGCACCTTGAGGCTCTGGTCTCAGAGCAGTCTACCTGCACCATGCAATTGCTGCTCCTTGTAATTTTCCCTGAGCTGGTGCCATTGCAAATGCCATCCTTATCTCCCTAAGTACAGATCCTCTCCCGAGTCGTTTACAATGTCATACAGCAATTTGTTACATAAGCTCATTAAGTTTTCTAATGCATCTATGTTAATAGGCACATAAATATGGAAATCTTAATTTCAGACCTGTCTCTGAAAAGCATTAGCTGGGAAACTGGTCTGAGAAAAAGCAAACCCGGCCCAGGAATACCCAAGGATTTATCCAGGGTTTGGGTATCCCTGTGATGAACGCAGCAGGAGTTGTGCTCCTCACTGATCATTTCTGTGACCCTTTAAAAGCTCATTCCCAGCAGAGAACCTTCAGTTGGTTTGCTGGGTTCCTCCCACCCTCAGCAATGCTGCAGTGACAGGCTATTTTTATCTCTATTATTTTTTTCTCTTATCACAGGTGGACGATTAGCACAAATAAAAAGGCTCTGGTTCTCCAAAGTAAACGGCGACATTGGCTGCAGCCCAAGGACCTCCAGTGAACGACTGCAACCAGCAAAGTGCCTTTAAAAAGAGTTCAGCAGAATTCCATCCATATTAATTTTCTGTATCACTTATAGTAGTAAATACGATTTCAGGTGTATTTGTGTTTGGCTTGACACCTTTAATTTGGTGATTTAACATGGGAGAGCATTTCCACGCCTCATGATCCTTCCCTGCAAGGATCCTGACAGGAAAGGAGCTCTCAGGCCAGGCTCCTCTGCTCTGGTCCCTCCAGCACAGCTTCCCCAGGAGCAGCTGTGCACTCTGCATTCATTCCATAGGCACCTCTGTGCCCCACCGAACACTCAGGGCCTGCAGAGGGAGTTGGCTGCTCCAGAGTAACACCCTGTGTCAGACTGTGCTGCCAGGAGATGCCAAATCCAGTCTGGAGGCATCCAGGGCCAGATGAGCCATTCCGTGGCCACATTGAAGAGAACTGGTTCAATGTTATGATGGTTTTTAAGGGGTGAACTGGCTGGGCTTGGTGGTGGGGTGGGTGCTAGAGCAGGGCAGAGCATTGTGCTGGTGTCACACCGTGTCCCCATCTCAGCAGGGATAAATAAATGTGTCCCTGCTCTCCTGGGGTGCTGCATGGGGCAGCAGTGTCCCGATTCACTGGCACTGCATGTGGCCTCAGGCTGCTCCTTTGTGGAGCACCAACAGCTCAGCAGTGCCAGCCAAAAAAGGAGCAGGGGACTTTTTCTCTTCCTTCCTTTTTTGAGCTCTCTCAGCAGCAGGATCCAGCTCCTGACACTTATTGGATCACTCCATGCATTGCTTCTGCTGTGTGAGTTTTCTGCTGCCTTAGTGAGTTAAAGTGGCCTCCAGAGGACTCCCATGGGGACCAGATGCCCAGCAGGGAGCTCCAGCCTTCAAAGCCTCCTTCCTCCTTGGCAGCTTCTGCTTTGCTTTTCCAGCTCAGCCCCCCAGGACATTAAAGTACACTTCCCTCTCCCGCCACTTTCCTTGCCAGGTAGAGAGAGCAGCGCCATTCCCAGGCACTGGATTTGGGAAAAACCCTTCTCCTGGCATAACTGGGACTGGAGGCACCTCTCCTGACCCCAGGCACGTCCTCAGCTCTGCGTTCTCCTGCCCGGCTTTCCCAGGAAAATGGTGCCAATCGCTCTGCAGCCCCCACCCCTGCAAATGGCACCTCGTGTCATTGTCTTCGATTGTGAAATATTGCAAATTGCTAATTAGGCAATAATGACCGATGGGAAGGGCATATCCCGGCTGTTAACTGGAGACTCCTGATCTGGAAGGTTGCTATCAGTCACCCAGGAATTACTAAAGCATGGAGGAGGAGAGAAGCAGGCCAAAAAGAGCAAAACCCTCACTTTTTCATGTGCTCCTCCATTGCCCTGCCCAGCAGGGAGGGAAGGCAGGCACCAAACCCTGGCCCAGGCTGCCCAGTGCTGCTCTGGTTTCTGCCCCTCTTCTCCAGTTACTCCCATTTCCAAATTAATCTCTGTGGTCATGAAGAAACAGGACTTTAAATATTCAAGGATTAGCTCTTTTTTTAATATATAGCTAAAAGGTGAAGCTGTAATTAGCACTAAGCTGGGCCTGTGTGTATTGATCCCTCCCCACTTCTAAAGGGAAGATTTACACCTACTCCTCTGGTTTCAAACTGGGACATTTCTCCCATTTCACCCCAGTGCTGGCTCTGCCCTCTGCACAGGCAGCTGCAGTGGCTTCAGCAGGTTAATTAAACTGTGAATTACTGCCTGTCCTCAGGGGTGACCCTACGAAACCCCGTGGTTGTGTTTCTGCAGAGGAGCACCTCTGGTTAGAGAGACACAGAGCTCTTCAGGCTGGCCCTGGGCCAGAACTCACGGGCCACGTCTGAGGGACAAGCAGCAACAAAAATTAACATCCCCATGCCCTAATTCCCCACACAGAGCCTGGCAAATGCACACTGCTCGAAATACAAGCAAAAGAGAGCCAGAAGGGAGCAAAGAACCTGTCAGACTGGGATGGGACCCCCTCTTTTCCTGGTGGGGAGGACGCAGGTGCTCGGATTTTTACCTGAGTCCCCAGCTCAGACAACAGCACAGGACCAGAAGGCTGACACGGAGGGGACCCTCCCTCACTCCCCTAAATCACGGAATCACAGAATGGTTTGGTTGGAAGGGACCTTAAAGCTCATCTCATTCCACCCCCTGCCATGGGCAGGGGCACCTTCCATAGACCAGGTTGCTCCAAGCCCATCCAAGCTGGCTTTGGACACTTCCAGGGATGTATTATCTATCTATCTATCTATCTATCTATCTATCTATCTATCTATCTATTCAATTCCTTATGGTTGTACCTTGGTAAAAACAGTAAAAATAAGAGAAATCAGAAAAGTCGATGAGAAGGTGCAGAACTGTCAAAGGCAGCTTTTGTCTCACCTATGGAGGTGTCCAGAAACATTGACCAGTTCCCAAACACCCCCAGAATCACGGCTCCGAGATGTCTCCAGACAAGCAGGAGTGAATGATCATACACAAGAAGCAGATTTCATGGTCAAGATTAGCCCTTGGCTAAAGAAACAGTGGTGAAATTACAGAGGAAATGTCAGGTGCAGAGCTTTAAACATTCAGACTTTTTTTTGGAAAGTAAAATTAGCTAAAAGCTCAGCCCAAAGTTTGCATCCTGTTTGTGTCGCCCTATCTTTGGCATATCTGCAAACAGGATTGCTGCCCTTGCTGGGACCTACAGGTAGGGCTGGGCAGCACAGGAAGTCCATCCTCAGTAGCTTTGGGGAGAAGATGACTGCAGCCAAAAAGAATATTGAAGAATTAACCCATTCAAGCAAACTGATTTCTTTTAATGTAGTATTTCCTATTCCTTTTGCCCAAGGGATGCTTTGAACATCCCTGTCTAATACTCACTGTATCCAAATGATGTCAGCTCTTCTCACCTGGATGCAGGCACGAGTCAGGGTGTTCCTCTCCTTCCCTGTCCAGCTTCATCTCCCATTCCCAGAAAAAGCAGGAAAGTCCTGTTATCCTGCCTGGTGAACCCTGATTATTTCCTGTGAATGTTCAAGCCAATCATGGTATGTTTGGCCCCAGAACATGAGAGGCTTTTCTGGAACACTTCTTGGGGATCAAACCCCACTCAGTTTTTTCCCCGGGTGATATCATTCCCTTGGGTGGGGGTGTTAAACCAGCAGCACCAGTGGCAGAATGAAAGGAGCTGTTATTCTCCAGTGCAAGGATGTTTTCCCATTCTTCATGAGGAGCAGAAAGCCCTCGAAGCTTATTAGGAATCATACAAAGCAGGATTTATATGCAGCCTAGATTGATGAGCCATGTTAGGCTACCTTTTAAAAAATCACAAAGCAGCCCACACCCAGCACAAATCAGGGAATAAAGGCTTTTAACAGACAGTCTGTGAATTCTTTAAAAAATATTCCATCCTGCCTCTACAAAAGGTTGGTGAGGAATTTACAAACGTCCTAATCCCCCCCTAATCCTTTAAAACGTAGAGCTGTGATCACAGATGCTGTTGGGTGATTATGTGTCCTCAAGGGCTTGTTTGGATACTTATTTAAGAGATACCAACTCACTTTTGTCACAGAGAGCCAACCGTGGCTTGATATGTTTTTGTTGCACATTCTTCTGAAAAGAAACCGCAGGTCTGCTTGGAAAGGCAAGTCACCCCCATCCCATGCCACTGCCACAGCTTTTGGGGACAACCAGAGCTCTTCTCCATGGATGAGGTCATGTAGTTCATGTTCATGGAAGATTCAAGTGCAGAATCTCCTCTCCTTCCTCTCAGCCTCAGCTGCTTCTTCTTTGCAAGTGGGGAGAGCACTGGCTCATCTCATTTTTAAAAGTATTTCAAGACCTACGCAGAAGAAGCTCCAGAGAAGGCACAGTGTGTTATTACACTGGTGGTGCCTTCAGCAAGCTCTTAATGGAGACTTTGGCTGTTTTAAGTTGTGTGTGATATTTCTGTGTGCACAGATAACCAGGGCAGAGCCGACTTTTAACTGCTCATATGTGTTTAATTAGAGTTGCATTTTTAATCCTTTTAATTTGTATCTCTTTCTTAATAACCTAAGCTTGGCAAGGGTTGAAAAGGAATAAGTGCCATTTGAATATTGGGTAAAACTTGGTAACAGCTGAGCAGATTGTTTAGCAAAAAGGTTGCAGAATGTTCTTTAAAGACTATGGGTAACAGTTGTAGCTAAGACGAGGTTTGCATCCTTTGAGAATAATTTCAGAGCAGCTTAATAAAAATACTCTGGAGCTCAGTATATCATCCAAGGTACGGGATGTTTATCAAGGTATTGGTCTGTAATCTCCAGGCAGGTAAGATCACAGCAACATCGATTTCTGCAGCACAGTTCTGAAATCTCAATGCAATCACGCTATAAATTCATATTTAACTTTTGAGCCAAAGGAGAAGTCATTGCAGACTACTGCAATCCCTGCTGATGAAAGGAAACAGGCTCAGAGGTTAAAAATCCTATGGGAATGCTCCAAGCTGAATAAGTGAAAGCAGTTTCAATAATCTCTAAATCTGGAACCCAGCTCTGTTGGGGAGGAATGAACCCATTTCACAAGCACTTGCTGCTTTGCTTCAGATAAATCTGAAATTTCATAAAAAAAAAACCAAAACAAAACAAAAAAAACACCTCTCATTAAATACAGAGGAACCTGAAAAGAAGAACCTATAAAATCAGCAAAGCCAGTTGCAAATTCTACCGTGAATTTTACCCAACACTGAGGATGGATCTCAGCCCCTGAGACAGACCGGACTCCTCAGGCAGGTGGTTTCTGCTTTAGAGGAAACAAAGCAAAGAGATCATGTAAAAAGATCACAGAAAAGCACAGTGACTTTCAGAGGGACACTTTGGGTGTCTTGTGTGGCATGATCTCCTTCTTGGCAGTTTTCCTGCACCATCAAAATCCAACATTTTGGTGTAAAAAATGACCACGCTGGGGCAGTGTCTGTGCCCTTCAGGTGCACACAGGGCTCTGCTGGGTTTGCTCTTTCTGACTAACTGCTAATCGAGGCCAGTTCTCAGCATGCTCCCCTTTGGTGATCCCCAGGCTCTCCCCAGTGCATGTGAGGGATCACCACACAGTGAATAAAAGTTTATTTTTCTCTGCTATAGTGCACAGGTTGTTTGGAACAGGCCCATGAAGCCCCCAGCTGCTGTAGCTGGCTGGGAAGTGGAGATTTCAAAAAAGGCCAAATGTTAAAGCAAGAGCTTAATTTGGGCTCTGGCAAAATGCAGCATCCTTATTCTCAGGACAGCTCTCTCACAGGCAGCAGCACCACAAGCTCACAATCAACTTCATTTTCCATTTCTGACGATGTAAGAGAAATATCCCAGCTCACAACCAATCCCCAACCCAAGCTGCTGCACCAAAACTGGGCACCTCTCCTTCAGGAGCTCAAATCCAGCAGGAATTCTTGTTCCAGATGCAGAAGGCTCCCTGTTCCTCTCAGCCAGCATTCCTTCCCCTGTGAGAACCCATGCCCACACTTCAATTCAATATAAAGGCAAGTCCCTGCACGAAACTTGTTGCAGGTGTTGCATATCTGCACGAAGTGATCTCCAACAGTCGTGTGAGCAGCAAGTTTGCCCCACTTTGATTCACTCCAGCTCCTCCAATTTTGCCCCAGATTGTTGTGGCCACACAGCTCTGGGATGTTTTGAAATCAATAATCACTGGTCTGGTCAAGCTTCTTGCTCAACACCGCTCCTTGTCTGTGCTGTCCGTGTCTGAGGGGATGTTTTGTGCTGGGGATTCTGTGATGCTTCCCAGAAGGCACCAGAGTTCTCAGACAAAATTATATAGTTTTCATAATTCCTTTTGTTCATCCCATCACTCAGTTGTTTTCATATGGACCATTTTCTGACTGGAAAACAGGGATAATCCCTGTGATCATGACGTGCCACCAGCCCAGCAGAGCACACAGAATTCACCACAGCAGCGAGGGCTAAGTGGAAGCAGAGTTTTCTTCCACCCTGCCAGGAAAAAGCACACTAATGTGCCACTGGGAATTCAGCTGTTGAGGAGAACCTCTGGCCAAAGAGGTGGAATTTCACCAGGCTGCTACTGGGCCAATGGATATCCTCCCTTCAGAGGTGGCAGGTGATGTGATGGCATCCGATGTTCTCGTGTTGGGGTACAAAGTGGTGACAAAGAGTGACAGACACAAAATGACACCTTGGCACAGGCAAGGGGCTCAGAGGGGTGTCCTGCCTTTCTCTGTGCAGGTGGGGAGAGTTTGTTGGATCCTTCTGGAGTGGAACAGTGAAGGATTCCATTATTCTGGCTGTCTGAAGGGGAGCAGTTATCTCCAGCACAGCTGCAAGTGTATTCCCAAGGGAAGGATCCAGAGCAAAGGAAAACAGAGCAGCATGGATGCCCTCTACCATCCTGGAGTCAGGCCCTGCCTGTGTCCTTTCTGCTCTTCACCTTTTCCACTGCACCTCCAAAATGCTGCAACTGTCCACCCTTGTTAGGGACACAAATTCTGGGAATCCCTGCCTGCCTTGAAGCCCTTTCCTGGCAATATTATTTAGGCTGGTGTTGAAGCCGACATCATCAACTACACCTCAGTGAGGGTGTGATGGCCCCTGGGAGGGAGGAAGCAGGAGGGGATTGCATCTCTTAACTCACCCAGCCAGCAGGGCCTTTTCTTAGTGCTTTAGTTATTTTTTTTAAACCAGGATGCTGCCACCTCTGTTTGACCAGACCTCAAACACCAAGGGAAGATTGAAGCAAAATTTAGCAGCCTGTACCAAGCCCAGTGGGCAACACAAGGAACATGACAAGAGCAGAGCTAGTGCCTCCCTGATTCATGGTCTGAAACCCTCCTCCAGTGCCAACAGCTCTGGTAGGTGCCAACCCCACAAGCAGCCAGATCATTGTGCCATCTTCTCCAAAAATCCTGCCCTGCCTTTGATATGTTAATCCTGCGTAAGGCAAATTCCCCCATTAGAATATAGTCCATTCTGGTCTCCCTGCAATCTGCATGATCCAGTTCAAAGTTAAATTAAAAATCCCAACCTGTGTGAATGTTGCAATCGCATTATGAAATCTGTAAATCTATTTTTAATGTCTTAATGCTGCTCTAGTTGAACAAGGCAAGGCGACTGCTGCCTGGCATTTGCTTTACACTTTTTTAGATTCTCATGCGCTTGTTAAATATTCACTCTGCAGCCTTTGCATTTCCAGTACTGCAGGACCCTAAAATAGAAGACAAGTTTTTCTTTCCCTCTTTTGTTTTTGAAATTCCAACTTGACTCCGGGATCTCTCCAAATCAAACGTGGAGCACTAAACACCGCAAGGAGAAAATGTTCCATATTAATACAGATGCCAGAAAATAGGATTTAAATCCCAAGCATGCAGCTATTTGCACTGTTTTCAGGGGGTGACAGAGCCAAATATTTGATTTCGTTTCAAATTTAAGATATATGCAATGTTAATTCTCTGAGTAGCTTGTTTTTATTAAGGAAATATTTGAACATTGCTGGAACAACTCTCCCAAATCAACATCTAACAGGACATTTCTTGGGGGAGTAGTTTGTGCTTTTCATTCGGATCTGGGATGGAAACAAGCCCCAAAACACTGGAATTTTCTGTGTAACAAACCCTCTATTTTCTGACCAACTCGCTTTGAAAAATCAGTGTATGAACTGTCAAATAAATCCTGCTGTTCTCACTTGGGAGTCATCCCATGAAAAGTCGGGCACTGCCTCTCCCTCTTTGCAGCCCTTCTCTTTATCACTGTTAATGCTCCCCCACTCACAATTACGATGAATTCCTCGGTTTTAAGTGTATACAAACATCACATGCATGCAAACAACGGAGACAGCAGGAAAGGACGGCAGAGACGACAGATTTATCCTGAAATCCCGCATTTCCCAGGGCAGACGCCCCAGCGAGGCTCTGTGGCAGAGGACACACAGCGGCTCCTGCAGCGCTGCGGACCCCGCGGATGCTGCGGCATCCTCGCCACCTTCATCCTCGCAGGGACCCGCGGGGCACGGGGCAGGTTCTGGAGGGGCAGCTTTGGCACCGCTCTGGGTACCCGCGACTTTCATTACGCTGGAAAACGGCGATGATTTACAGCGCGCTCGGGGAGTTTGGGGCACTTCGGGCAGCAAAGAGTCTTTTGGAAGGGTCGGAGTTGGGCTTTGGGTTTGCGGGGGGTCCCGCTGGGATGTGCTCGCTCTGTCCCCTCCCTGTTTCCCCCTTGTCCCCCCCTTCCCCCCTGTCCCCTCCTGTCCCTCTCTGTCCCCCCGTCCCTCTCTGCCCCCTCCTGTCCCCCCCTGTCCCCCCCTGTCCCCTCTGTCCCTCCTGTCCCCTCTGCCCCCTCCTGTCCCCCCCTGTCCCCTCTGTCCCTCCTGTCCCCCCGTCCCCTCTGTCCCTCCTGTCCCCTCTGTCCCTCCTGTCCCCCCCTGTCCCCTCTGTCCCCCCCTGTCCCCTCTGTCCCTCCTGTCTCCCCCTGTCCCCTCTGTCCCCCCCGTCCCCTCTGTCCCTCCTGTCCCTCCTGTTCCCTCCTGTTCCCCTCTGTCCCCCCCTGTCCCCCTCTGTCCCCTCTGTCCCCCTCTGTCCCCCCGGTCCCCCCCTGTCCCCCCTGTCCCCTTCTGTCCCCCCCTGTCCCCTCTGTCCCCCCTGTCCCCCCCGTCCCCTCTGTCCCCCTCTGTCCCCTCTGTCCCCCCCTGTCCCCCCCTGTCCCCTCTGTCCCTCCTGTCCCCCCCGTCCCCCCCTGTCCCCTCTGTCCCCTCTGTCCCCCCCTGTCCCCTCTGTCCCCTCTGTCCCTCCTGTCCCCCCCGTCCCCCCCGTCCCCTCTGTCCCCTCTGTCCCCCCCTGTCCCCCCCGTCCCCTCTGTCCCCCCCTGTCCCCTCTGTCCCTCCTGTCCCCCCCTGTCCCCTCTGTCCCTCCTGTCCCCCCCGTCCCCCCCTGTCCCCTCTGTCCCCTCTGTCCCCCCCTGTCCCCTCTGTCCCCTCTGTCCCTCCTGTCCCCCCCGTCCCCTCTGTCCCCTCTGTCCCCCCCTGTCCCCCCCCGTCCCTCCTGTCCCCTCTGTCCCCCCCTGTCCCCTCTGTCCCCTCTGTCCCCCCCCTGTCCCCCCCTGTCCCCCCCTGTCCCCTCTGTCCCCCCCTGTCCCCCCCTGTCCCCTCTGTCCCCTCTGTCCCCCCCCTGTCCCCCCCTGTCCCCCCCTGTCCCCTCTGTCCCCCCCTGTCCCCTCTGTCCCCTCTGTCCCCCCCGTCCCCTCTGTCCCCCCTGTCCCCTCTGTCCCTCCTGTCCCTCCTGTTCCCTCCTGTTCCCCTCTGTCCCTCCTGTCCCCCCCTGTCCCCTCTGTCCCTCCTGTCCCCCCCTGTCCCCCCCTGTCCCCTCTGTCCCTCCTGTCCCCAGCCCGGGCGTTCCCCCTGGCCGTGCCCGGGCGGCTGCCGCCCCCTCCTGGCCGCCCGCAGGAAGCGCAGCCCGGCCTCAGGCCGCGGGCATTTGGCTCCAAATTCCTTAAATAAAGCAAAAAAAAAAAAAAAAAAAAAAAAGAACAAGTCGTTAAGAGACTCAATCCCGCCCAGGCCCCGGCCTGCGGCGGCTCCAGCCCAGCCATTCCCTTCGGGATCGATGCATTTCACAGCATTTTCGGGATGCTCCAGACGCCCCCGCGCCCGCTCCCCGCTGTGGATCCCGCATTCCCCGGGATGCATCCTGGTGAATCCCCAGGAGCGCACCTCACTCATTTACAGATGCTCGTTCGCAGGGAGTTGGGGGGAAAGGTCTACGGGACACTGAAACTTCGCCCATTCAGTGAAATTCCAGCTTATTTTGCGGATTTTGCCCACCGGAGCGCCGGGCTGGCGGTGCCCATGGAGCCTCCTCGCTGCATCCAAGGGGGACCGGAGCGCTGGGAGCTGTTTAATGATTCCTTAAGGAATGGGAACATGCAAACCAAATGAGCTTGGAGTAGCTTAAATCTCAATGGGGGAGCAAATGGCTCCAGCTTAGTGGATCCGAGCAGCCCAGCACAGCCCTGCTGACCGCAATTCAAATGCGAGCAGATTGGGCGGCACTGAATTAAACAACAGCGCTTGTTCATATATTAGGAAAGACAAGGAAAAAAAGCTCTTGGAGAAACAATTCCTGCTGTGCTGGATGAGCTCCTCGGAGTGACTAATCCGGCGTTCTGTCCTGGGAGTCACCAGCACCAAATACCTGACAAAGGTGCGAGGTACGGACACCGCCATCTCCCCAGGGACCGCAGGGGTGTGAATGGTTAAGGGCACCACGATAAATATATAAGAACTGGGTAGTCTAAAGTGAAAGATTAGAGCTCAACAGTTGAGCAGACAATGCAATTTAATGGCCGAGTTTTCAATTTTGTTAATATAATTTATTGATCCCAGTCAGACCCCAGCAGGGAAGAGGAGCCCAGCTTCAAAGGACAGCTCTTGGCTCACTAAAAATCTATGTACTCCCATAAGGAGTGCCACGTTCTCACCAGATCCACGTTCTGCAGAGGCTGGCTGGCAGCTGAAGCAGACAGGGAGGGAGCTGGGAGGTGGCACTGGCCGGGCAGGGGAATCCATGGGGTGAGAGGAGCATTTGCAGGTATTGTGGTTGGCCTGGCCAGCGCTAATAATCATTGCCATTCATAAGCATGAAAGAGCCAAGTATTCCCACCCCCCGCTGCCATTTGAAAAGTATCTGACCTAATTATTACTATCCCTGTTGTGTAAATTCAGCACTTTGTCAGTCTGAATAAATGTACATTAGCCTTAATATGAGTGAAACAAGTTTAAACAATGAAGGCAGCTTTGTAAAGCTCCCTCGCTTTTTAACTTATTTGACACCACACTAAAGAGCCCATTTAGACTAAAGAGTTCAGCACATTTTGGGACCCATTAAATGCCCAGGTTGAGACTAGATATTCCCTTTTTCTTTTTTTAATTTGTCCTCCCTAGTTGCTAAAGTCAGCAGAATTGAGCAATAAGCTGCTTTGCATTTCTTTAGCTTTGTAGGCAAGCTGCAGAAAGCTACACCCATCCCGGCCAGCACAGCAGCCCTTCTGAGGCAGGGCAAACCTCACTTATCACTGAGACTAAGGCATTCCTTGGAATTAGTTTTAATTAAAAAAAATTTGCTTTTAATTAAAACAAAAAAAAAAAAAAAAAAAAAAACAAACACAAAAAAACCCAAAAAACCAGAAGAGGAAACTCATGGCACAAATGTGATATTCATGACTGTTAGGAAAACTTACACTGTCATATTGTTTCTAAGCAAACAACATAGAATTTAGAGTCAGGTCAGCCTTGCGTAGAATTATGGAATCATTATGGTTGGAAAAGACCTCCAGGATCATGGAGTCCCAGCTGTGCCTGATCCCCACCTTGTCCCAGCCCAGAGCACTGAGTGCCACGTCCAGGCCTTCCTTGGGTACCTCCAGGGATGGGCACTCCAAACCTCCCTGGGCAGCCCCTGCCAAGGCCTGAGAACCCTTTCCAGCAAGGAATTTCTCCTGATCAAGAAGTGACAAACTCCAAGTCTATCCTGACTCCAACTGATGTCACGTTGAAGACAAGGCCTGGAAGAAGGAGAAATTCCCCGTCTTGGCTGCAGCACAAATGCAGATCAGCCCCAGAAGAGCAAAGGGGCTGAAAAACCAGAGCATCATCACCCTCATCATTCCCCATTCCCTGCCCTCCTCTATCATTGAGGAAATTTCTGTAGGCAGCAGAAAGAAAGAGGCAAACGAGAGGAAACAAGGGAAGAACTTGGTGGAAAAAGTAGCAGCGCAGTCAGAGCTGAACACTTCTGCAAGGGGAGGGGTTGCTCTTCACCAGCGAGCCCTTGGCTTTTGAGAAAACCTCTCACAGATACCCCACAAAGGTTGGGCTGTGCTGGATGTGTCACAAAGAGCTGGCAGGGAAACATTTTCGAAAGAGAATTTCATTTTACTCAAAGCCATAATGAAACCGGTTCTTTCCCAAATGGGATCTGTGGTCTGTCTGTAAATTGAATTCTGTCACTGACCTGTAAGAGATACTTGAATCCACATGAAGCTCAATTCCTGACAAAGCCACAGCTCCGACACCGGCAGCAGCACCTCCCCAGGAACTGGGCACTTGGATGGATATTTAGATGAAAATCCTGGTTTATAGGCAGAACTGCAGATGGATTTGGATTCCATCCCTCTTACTCATTTTGAAGCTTGGTTAAATTTGAAGCACAGCAAAACCCCAACTCAATTATAATTTCTAACTGTCAGGAAGGAATTCTATCAGCTCCATCCTCCAGAAGGAAATCCACAGTCTAGCAGTAATCAGTTCCATTTGTGACCCTCCCAACAAAACACTTTTTGTCTGTGATTTGTATTCAGCTTAGGACACACTGATTTCAGACCCTCTGTGGATTGTAATGTCTAAACAGCCCTTTTATTTTTAAATGTAACCAAGAAACTATTTGGCAGGGTCTGAATCTAGAGCAAAATCTCCCAACTGCACAGGGGTCTGGGCTGCACAGCAAGGCAGGACACTCACAGACAACTCTGTTCAGTTTAGCTAAGAATAGGATATGAGTAAGAAATATTTTAATCTAACAAGCATCATGTTTTAAAGGGAACTTCCAGCTTTTTTGGCCAATTTGAGTGGCATGTGATAATCTCATGGTGTGGCAGCTGGAGACCAAATGAAGCTGCAGTTCTGACCACTGAGAGCAGGCTGAGCTCGGCGGGTCTGGATGTGGGAACACCCTCAGGTTTTGGGATTCAGAGGCACCAATATGGAAAGGACTGAACCTGTTCCCGTGTGCAGACAACCAGGCAGCTCCCAGGATGGTGATTTAGGACAAAGAACCTTCCAGGCCTTTTCCACTCGTGCACACCTGGGCCAGGTTTCACCACCAGTGTGTGGGGAAGTTGCTGCATTTCAGTGCAGTCCCCAGAGGGCAGGTTCCACACCACAAAAACAGCCCCCTATTATACAACTGCCACTAACTGGATGCTTTTTTGAGCTTTTCAGAAGAGAGGCCAAGGCTTGAACAGCATGGAAACAAAACTAACTGTCCCATGAATTCCCCAGAACAGCCCCATGGACGCAGTGCTGCAGGAGACTCGTGGCATCTCAAAACCCCAGATTTCAGATTCCAAGACTTCCGCAGTTTTCAACTTTCACCAGCATTCAAATTCACCTACATTAAAAGAAAATTAAATTGCCCTCTCCAACAAAAAGCAAACCACAACAAAGCAAACATCCTCCAGCAAACTATTCCCTTGAATCCATTAAAAGTTGCCAAGTCAACGTTCCAGCGCCCGCTGCCCATCCCGGGCTGCCAACAGCACAAGTGGCACTTTGGGCTCCTGTTCGACACCAGCTGTGGCAAGAACTGCACCACAGGCCAGAAATATTTCACATTCCAACAGTGTTTCACATGCCAACAATACATCACATTCCTTCACAGCTGGAGTTTTGGAAAGGGAAGGAGAAGTCCCCACTGAAAACACTTCCATAACCCAGAAGTGTTTGAAGAGCTCCGTCCCCCACGTGGGGATGGAGGAATATTGGACACAACCATGGCAGAGAGGCAGAGCATGAGCTGATAAACCCAGGGGTACAGGAAGAATCTACACATTAACCAACTTATTAGCCAGGAATTTGTTTTAATGGATGAGCAGATCAGACTCAGAAAAGGAGTCACTATTATGGCCCAGTGGGCAGGAAAACCTGGGACCAACAGCTTGGACTCTGCCTGATATCACTAAGAAAAGAGAAGCAAAACTAAATATTGTGTTTCCCTGTGTATTTTTTAGCAAAGTAAAAACTAAATCAAAAGCTTTAAATTAATTCCCTTCAGGATTTATAACTGCTGTAAGTAAAGAAAAGTGCAGTCCTATAAAACACTAATAGGATTTTAACATGTATTGTCAAACAGAATTAGACTGCAAATAAAAGCCTTACTATGGGACACCTCTAGTGCAGAAATTCATTATCTGTAAGCAACAAATAATAAAGGATAATAAGGAAAAGAATACAGAACAAGGAGAACAAAGTTGATTCCTAGCTATGCATACAAAATGTGCCTGAATGCTTCCTGGAAGCTCCAGCAAACCTCAAACTGTTTGATGTGCTGACATCTCTGGAAAACAAAAATTCTTACCACCACACAAATTCTACAGCAAGCCAATTTTTAATTATACCCATCAAAATAATAATAAAATCCAAGCAGTTTCATTCAACCTCTTTGAATCATGGAGACCACCTATGCAAATATCAACGCAGCATTTGAATCTCCAGGTAACTACTGCCAATTATAAATGGGGACACTTTTAAAAATAAATTACAAGGATAATGAATCATTTTCACACACAAAGGTAACAAGGTAACTTCATGCAGTGGTTTTAAAAGCCTCCTCCTTTCTGCATTTCTTTTCTGGTTAGTTTGTGCCAAGATTTAAAAAGCAGATTTCAATTTTAAAAGAGGGAGGAAAGTGAAAAACTTCCAACCTTCCCTCTGGTCATTCCATGTAGGTATTATGGGATTCAAGCATTGACAAGGGAATATTCTGCTGTTAAAAACAGGCTACAGCAATATGGACAAGAATGTTGCACAAACATTTTCATGACTGTGCTCTCATCTATTCTGTCAAAAGGTAAATTATTTGAAAATACCTACAGACCTTTCAGAAGCATATAGTTCTACTGAGGGCCCAGTTGGCTTGACAAAAAAAAACATTATTTATCTTTTTGCTGTCAGAAAGTTTCAGAGGGTTTGAATTCTGTAGTTATACACTGAAAACTGTAATTACAGTGGTGGCACAAATCAACAGGAGAGCAGGAACTTCCCCCTCCCTGCTCCTCCTGAGGACACAGCCCTGTGACTGAGGATCACAACATCCAACTGGGAGGAGAAAAGAGAATTTTTGTGCAAAAAATCCAACATTTCAGAATGAGATCTGCTGCTGCAACATGGATTCTGCTGGTCTACTTCTTATTTAACAGAATGTGTTAGCCATCCAGCTAACACAGGTTCATCAGCTGTGAACAGGTTTACAACCAACTTACAAAGAGAGTAACTCCAGATAGGATGAGACCACCACAAAAGTTCTGTATCAGAGTTGGACAGAGAGCCCTGGGGGAGGAAAAGAGCAGGGGCTGCTCCACTGAGGCTCCTCATGGTTTCAGAAATAGTAAGCTGTGTGAGTAACCCAGTTGGAACACTCCTCCTTGGAACGTTTTGCTGAGCTGTGAGTTGTAAAAATAGATTTGTAAGCCTCAGACTTGTCCTCGCTGTCTGCAATGGATCTCTTGGTGGTGGTGGAAGAAGCTTTATTGACTTTTCCTGGGACTGATGGATTTCCATTCTCTGAGGGGAAGAAGGAATAGAATGAAGCATGACAGCTTACAGTGTACAAAGGTATTTAAACAAAGATGAAAAACAGTGTTTGAAAATTAAAACATACACATTTTTCAGGTCTCTCATAAATAGCTCCCGTAACTGGACTCAACAGCTTTTAGAATTCATACTCAAAATACATTTAGAAATCTTGAGAGAGGAATTCTGTAAATCCCTTGAGCTGCAATTCAGTAGTGACAACATTTATTCTCTGTGTGAGAATTGGCTCTGAGCTCTGGTCTGAAGCAACATGAAAGCCCCCAGCAGCCTGCAGTATTGTTTAGAAATCAGCTATCAAATGCCAAAAGCAGAACTTGTGCCACACCTTCCCCAGGGAATCCCTCTGCTCCCCTTATTCTTTGCAAAGTTATGACCAACAACAAAGATCTGCATCATTTTATATTCATAGTAGGGAAATGCCCATCCTCTGTTTCTGATACTGTTTTTCTCAGTGTATTTTATCTACTGCTACATAAAAAAAAAGGGGTTTTTTTTTTTTACTATTTCATCTCCCAAGCTGCAGAAGGGTATTTGAAAAAGCCAAGTCTGGTGCAAAGAAATGAACACAGAAACTCGACATCTTGAGTGAAACTCAGGCACAGGGGCTCCCAGGAATTGTGTGTGCAACCCCAAATCCTCACAGAATTGTGTGGGCGACCCCAAATCCTCACAGAATTGTGTGTGCAATCCCAAATCCTCACAGAATTGTGTGTGCAATCCCAAATCCTCACAGAATTGTGTGTGCAACCCCAAATCCTCACAATTGTGTGTGCAACCCCAAATCCTCACGGAATTGTGTGTGCAACCCCAAATCCTCACGGAATTGTGTGTGCAATCCCAAATCCTCACAATTGTGTGTGCAACCCCAAATCCTCATGGAATTGTGTGTGCAATCCCAAATCCTCACAATTGTGTGTGCAACCCCAAATCCTCACAGAATTGTGTGTGCAATCCCAAATCCTCACAGAATTGTGTGTGCAATCCCAAATCCTCACAGAATTGTGTGTGCAACCCCAAATCCTCATGGAATTGTGTGTGCAACCCCAAATCCTCACACAATTGTGTGTGCAACCCCAAATCCTCACAGACCAGACCCTGTTCAGCTTTGCAGAATGTTTGCAATGCCACCACCAGTTGTCTGGAAAGCGCTGCCAAACCCTGGATTTGGAAGAATACAAGCCCAGAAACCTCAGGGTGCCGTGTTCACAAATTGACTCCCATGCTACTGCCATTCCTCATGGATTTTCCTTTATTTTCCTCTCTCTCCTCTTTTTAATCTCTTGCTGGCCAATATAACAGCAGCCAGAAACAGCAGTTTCAAAAGGCACTTTTTTTTTTCTTTTACACCCTCAGAAAATAACGAATTCATTTTCATTATTACAAATATGAGGCTGCTCAACATCCAGGAGCAATTACTTCATCTGGGATGAAGTATTTTTAAAAGTCTCTCCTGTATAAAAGCAGACAGCAGAGGGCAGGTCAGGCACTGCTGACAGAATTTCAGCTTCTCCCAGTTTATCGATGGATCATCACTGTCAGATTCTTCAAATTATTCTGATTTTTTTAACGTAGAGGATTTAATACTTCCCACAGAAACCTCAGACTGACCTTAAAAATGTACCCATTCTGTGTGAAAATATCAGTATGGGGACATTAAATAGCAGAAAAATATTAAATAAAGAGAGGGCACCATCCTTTGGGTTTAAGGGCTGCCAAGTTTACTCCAAGCTTCAAGGCTGCTGTAGGTTCATCAGTGCATCCTGAAGTTCTGTTCCAGTGCTCCCAAGGACACATAGCAAATTAGCAGATAAAACGAGGACTAAAAGTTAAATAATCAGGGATTTTTAACACAGTTCATCCAAATAAAGTGCCATAACACAGTTTTTGACCAACTGTACATCAGGAAACTGCAAATTCTCCTCCACCACCTCGCAGCCAACAAAACCGACATGCCAAACCCTGGACCGTGTAAATAAGAATTTCTAAGCTCATCCATTCAAGTTCCCAACCTAAAGCAGTATTAGAATGACGAAACCAAGCAGATCTGGTCCCATTTTTCACCTTAGGATTAACCACCAACCTGAACTTTTGGTGAAGACAATCTGCCTGTTTTCCCCAGAGCTGGAATTGACACAATCCTTTCCATTCTTAGCTTTTGAGGGACCTGGAGAATCTAAAAGAATAAAAAAAGCCAAAAAAATGAAATCCTGAATCAGCTTCAAGACTCAGAAGGTGACACAGAATTGGGAGCTGTATTACCTGCAGAGGTCTCTTGCTGAGAAGCTGCTCCTGCTGACTTAGATTTCTTTGATTTCTGAAACAACACAAGCAGAAACCTGGTAAGGGACTGAAAGGAGATAAAACTCCCAACTCATATTTGATAAACACACAATTGAATTCAGTACATTTTTATCTCTTACTCAGTGGAGCTTTTCTTTCCACATTTTTTGTATTATTTCTACATGGAAGAATTAATACTCTTGGGAGCCCTGCAGTTACATTAAAGAAAACTACAGGACAAAACTGGATTTGTCTGGATTTAATATTTTGCTTTGCATACTTTGAAAGGTGGGTGTGTTATTATCATTAACTGATAATCTGAACCCACACAGCAGGGCAGCAAATTGTACAACATTAATAAGACACAATTAATTGTAATCAATAAAGATGTTTTTCAAGAAAAATTTCAGGAGAATCCTGAATCTCATATTCACTAAATTTTGTTTAGTCCATAAAAAAATCTCTCCTGGGTACCAGCCAATAACTGGACCCTCTGCTGCAGCATTGCTTGGGAAGACAGGAGGCATGTAGTTAATCTAAATTTTTTAAAAGCATCTGTGCAGCAGATTTTCCAAATTAATTTATGTTTGTACAGATTAAAAAACACAGAAAAAAACCAAGAAGAATCCCATTACTGGCTTTGATTACATAAATGCCAAGCTGAAAAAGAAAGATGTATTACAACAGTCATTAGCATTATTCTCACTGGATACATTCTGAATTGTGAACATGTTTTAAGACAGCTGCACAACCTCAAAGAAAATAAATACATTTAATTCTGTTCTAAAACTCAGGAGAATCCCTGCTGTGAAGCAAAGGATTAATGCTCGAGGGAAAAAATGCCACAGCAAATGCTGCTGCAAAGCTGAGCCAGGAGGTGGAGGCAGAGGATCACGGCTCTGCCTGCAAACGTCGCTCTCCTGGTGTGAGAAATCCACGCAATGGTTTTGGGTTGGCAGGACCTTAAAGCTCCCCATTCCACCCCTGCCACGGGCACACACACCTTCCATAGACCATTCCCATCCAGCCTGGCCTTCAGGTACCTGGAAAACCTCAGTGCAGGGGATTTCCACCTTTTGTTACGGGTGGATTTCCAAAGAGAAGTCCCATCCCAGATGTCTGTAGCTCTATGGATGTGTGTATTCATAGAGGTGTTTCACTATGGGCACAGTGGCAGAGCTGAGCTTGAATACATTTTTGTATTAATGCCAGCTGCATCTTCCTGATGATTTGTCTCACGGGGATAAAGAAAAGGAGTTTGTGCTTCCTGCTCCAAACACAGCAAGTCCACTGAGCCTGCTCAGAAGGAACTGAGGAGGAAATAACAAACTGGGAATTGTGTTGACACTGAGATGGAGCTCCCAGGTCTCAGATGGTGCCAGTGACAGCAGGGGCTGGTTCCAGCTGCAGGGACCAGCTGGGGCACCAAGGTCACCACCTGAGGCTGCTTTGCTGAGAGATTTGCAAATCCTGTCCTGTAATTCTCATCTAACCAAACAAATCCCATTTGCATGTTCCCCCACAGCACAGAGCCCCAAGACCAGGGCACGGTGTCCTTTTGTGCTGTCACCCTAAAAGCCACAACTGCCTTGGACATTCAGGTACTTCTCTGCTGAGCAGAAGTTGGGGACAGCATCAACTTTCAGATTATTCAAAATTATTTGACCCAAAGCTACAGGTGCTTTGCTAGGGTCCTGTTCCTAAAGCAAACCAAGTGCAACCAACCACTGCTTTTGGGGCTGAGCACTCATCTGCCAAGATCTGCAATAGTCTAGCATCAAATTATAGAATTTTTTTTCCCAAACTTTTAACTACTGAGTACTGAGGGGGGGGAAAAAAAAGAAAACCCACCTGAATAGACAGCATGAGATTATCATTCTTATGCCAGAAGCTATAAGACATGATATGCAGAGACTATGAAAAACAGGAAACAGAACAGCAGGATTTTTATGGAAAACCATCCTTTTGATGTATTGCCCAGGCCCAGCAACGCTGTACTGGCCCAGATGAATAAAGGCCCTGTGAGGAGCAGGAATCATATGCTCCCTAGCAAGGAAACAAGGATTTGCTTTAAAACAAACTAGGGAAATATTTGCATGGCAGAATCAAGGGATGAAACCTCCATCTCAAGTCTCAGATGCTGAAAGCATCAGACAATGGCTCACGTTCCTGAGATCCAGCTAAGTCTGAGCACCCTGGCCTGAGTCAGCACTAAAGGTTTGCTTGCTTTGGCATCCTCCAGGAAGCAGTTCAGGGAAAAACAGCAGTGCTGAAAAAATTCCCACATGCAGAAGTGTCATCTGACAGCTCAGCACCATGGAACAGCTCCCACCTCACAGGGCAGTGCAGCAGAGCTGCAAGGACTTGATTTCCACCTCATTTTACCTGGTCAGATAAAAAAATGCAAAGGCCTCAACAGCATGGTGGGAATTAGGTGGGAATCAAGTCCTTGCAGCTCTGCTGCACTGCCTGGGAAAACCACAAAACATGATAAATTTCCACACTTACATCATCAGCCCAGGAATGCACAGATCCCAACATCCTGTTTCTGGCAGAGGCCAATAAAAGACATCTTATTTTATAAGATCAAAAAACTGATGCCATCATCAGGAACTGCCACAAGAACTACAGGGATGATGTAGCCCATTACTGGAGGTAATTCATTTCAAGGAAACCCTGGAGTATTGCTGGCACAGAGTCCATTTTGCTCATTTTGAGAGCACAGGGCATTGCCTGCTGGGCAGAAGAAAGTTGAGGATGTACAACTTCAGGATGTTCTTGGCAAAATACACACAAAAAACCCCACTGCTTTTCAAAGTAGTGCTTAAATACAACACAGCTCACAGAGTAAATTCCTCCATCTGCACAAAGATCAGCAAATCTTAGAGCAGATTCATTGCAGACAAGAATTCTTCCAATTCTATAATAAATGATGTATAAAAATCTTACCTTTTCTAATTTACTTTTAAGTCTTCTTGCCTCCATCCTCTTCTTCAGGATTTCCACATCTTCTTTATTACCATTAAGGATAATCACATCTTCCTCTTGAAAGGGAACACCACACTTGATGAAAAAAAAGGACAAAATTGCATATTTATTTTTCTGTCTCCTATAAACAACACTCTGCACTAATTCTTCTTTTTTTTTCATGAAAAATAAGGTCCCTTAGTGTATTTTCTGTTCATGGGTTCCTTGCATTAGTGGCACAAATGTACTTAGAAGTATTCCTAATTAGAATCTACTCAATTTTCTGAACCTCACAGCTACAACCCAAAAGCACTTTCTGATTTTCAGTCATGAATGCATTTAAGACCTTGATGCCATTCTGCTCTAGAATTTGTCTTTCAGCTTAGTGAGATAAGAAACAAAAACTGATGGGAGAAGTTCCTTTACACTGACCAGGGACACCACCTTTGGTGTTATTCCTCTACATGTGGAACAGACTGCAAGTTTTTCTCTTCAGCTGGAAGACAGGAAAACATGAAGGTGTTGTACTATACTTATTATTATTATTATTTCTATACTGTGGGGATAAAAAGGGGTCACAAAAGCAGAATAATTCATTACCCTTGCCTTGCTGTCTCATTGGATTGTAGCACAGAGAGCAGACCCTTATCTGATTTATCAAACACTACCAAGTTTCCAACTACTTTCATAAATTAATCTGGATAATGGCTGTAATGTGCTCTGTGTACTTCCACATTTGTTTCATGGTTGAAGGCACAGATGTTTCCCTGTGCACATTTGCAATCATTTGATGTATGAGCACATTTGACCATGATGTTTTCTTGTCCAAGATCTCAATTTGCTTGTTTTTTGGTTGGTTTTTTTTTCTTTTTTTTTTTTTGGTTATTTGGTTGGTTTTGGGGTTTGTTTTTTTTTTTTTTTTTTTGAGTTATTTTGTTAAATGCAGAAGCTTTCTGCTAATCTGCAAGATTAATTTATAATCCTGCCTCTGCTATTACTCTTCTTCTTTTTCTAAACAAAGGTTTCAAAAGGTTACTCCTGTATTTGCAGTAGGAATTAAACAAATGAAAGGACATATGGGCAGGACTTTGCTCAAAAGCTGAGCACAGCTTCAAAAATGAACCTGAACCCAAGTGGTCAGATTGAGAGGAGAAGCAAGGGTTAGAGAGAGGCACAGGAGGGCAGGCAGGAAGAGAAGTCACACACAATAAATATTTTTCCATTTCTACTCAATGAGAAGTCTTGGCCTGGTGTGATCTCACACATGGGAGTGAGAAGGCTCCAAAATCAAGAAACCCCACAAATTCAGTTCTAGAAGCCCCACAATTTCTTTTCTAGGGTGTTTCCTAATACAGCATTTTTCAAACCTATTTTGTCAGTAGATTCTAATTTTATTAAATGTTGCATTTTGAAAGAGCAACCAAATCCAGGTTCCCGTCTGGAAAACACAGGTGGAATTGTTCAAAACTGAAAAGTATTTACAAGAAACAGGGAAATAAAGACAGTGTTCTCTTTCCATTCCCTGAAACAGGTAATTTTTTGCCATGACAACATTGGATTATGTCAGAGACCATATCCTTCCAAACATCTTAGTGTTTAAATAACGAGATAAAAAGCAGAAAGAAATTTCAGTTTTGCAAATTCAGATGTTTGCTCTTTCAGATTAATTAAGGTCTTGGGGTAGATGTTTGTTTTATGATATCACAGGGTCTCCTTTGCTGTACCTTGTTTATTTTGGGACTTTAAACATATATGAAGGTACTTGCTACAGTTCTTAGCACCTTGAATAGAGGACATTCCTAAATGAGATAGTTCTTATCTTTCTTAAAGTATAAAACACGGAATTTTTAAAGAAATAATGAACTCTTTATTTAAGATGACTTCCTGAATTCTAGAGTTTACAGTTTCGGCTGCCTAAGACAAGAGTTGTATATTATTTCTTTGTGTAAATTACATTGACACACTGATTTTTTTATAGCATCTAAAATATAGTTCAATGCATGACTACTCCAGTCTTAATATAATAAAAATAAACAACAGGCAAATATGTTTTCATATCTAAATGTTTACACCAGTGCTACAGTTTAATGTCTTCAGAGAAACCTAAAGACTCTTTCCCAAATTTTAAACACTGAGTTCCTGCAGCGCTCCTGAACACGACCATTACTAGGAAATGCACAATTCCCACCAGGATATGGGACATGGATGGCCAAAACCTGACTGTCCCTCTTTAAACAGGGCAGGTATTTAGGAAAAGGACTGAACATCACAGATCATCTCACTGTTCATCTCCCAGCCACACAAACTTGTGTATTAAAGATTATTGTTGCTTGCCACAGTTAACTAAACAAGTTTTAAGAGAAAGAATTTTCCAGAGGTTTAGCCATTAAAAGTTCAGTAGTGTCAGATTTGCTGAACATGGTTTTTTACATTGTCACCCTACCCAGACATGCAAGGGGTCAGAGAGTAAAGGACAACCTGGGAGCAGTGGAAATTTCCCACCTACTGATTCACAGAACATGAACTTCCACTCAGCAGCTGCAGCATCTACTTCAAAACCAGTCCAAGAAAAAGCCTCAATTTACAGAGTTTCTCTTAAAATCAGTGATAATTTTGTACCTGTCAAACCTGCAGCTGTGCTGTAACTTACTTCGCGGTTTTCTCTCTATTTATTTCTGAACAACATGGTATTTTTATCAGAAAGTTTCCTCCCAATCCCAGTACGTTTAAGCTCAGCTTTCAACTTATTAAACCCCCTAAGAACCTTTAAAAGGCTGTAACAGCAAACCCTCTGTGTGTGAAGGATGATCCAAAGCAATCTGCTGCTCCACAGCAGGGACTGTAAAGTAAAGCAAAAGCACACCTTTATTGGCACCAGAGAACATGCAGGGCTCAACACCTCCATGATCGTGTCTGCCTGTGGTTCATTTTACACAGACTTTTATAATTTTACAATTCTGGCATGTGCCTTGTTTGCTTGCTTACCTAAAAGTTAAGAGCTGTAAGGGCTGGGGTCTTACACAACTTGTGCTTTCTTTATCTCAGGGTTACAAACATGGCACATGGTCCTATCACAGAGATTCATCCCACACACCTAACTTTACTGTTAGAAGACTTTTATTCTGTATATAGCTATGCTTTATTGATTATATTCCGTTTCCTATCCATTACAACACAATTTGTTTTCCTAGCCTTTTGTATCAGTTCCCTTTCTTATTTTCCTGGCCCACCAGGGCTGGACCTTTGCTCACAGAAGCGTTTATAGACAGAGCAGTCACACTTAAGCCTCCTCCTTGTCTCCTTACCCCACCAGGGTTAGACCCTGTTTTGCAGAACTGGCAGCAGTTACATTCAACCCCTTCCTTTTTTACCTCCTTAGCCCACTCAGGGCTTCATCCCTGTTTTGCAGAAGTGGTTACATTTATAGAGGCACTCACCCTTAATTCTTTCGCTAACTTACACCTTCAATTCTTTCGCGAACTTACGCTAAGGTGCTTATCCCAAGCGAGGTCTGTGTTTCAAGGAGACCGTCCATTTATTCTCATTTCAGCCTCCAGCCACTGCAAATGCCCGGCGGCAGCAATTCCCTGCTGGAATTCTTGGCTCCGAACTGGAAAGTTTCGGCAGGCGAATAGTTAAGGGCAGGCGGAGGAGGAGGAGGAGGAGGAGGAGGAAGAGGAGGAGGCAGGTTCCCAGTTTTCCCAGCCAGCGGGCTCAGCTGTCACAGCCCAGGGGCACAGGTTAAAGGCTCGGGGGCACTGCAATTATTCCTGATCCTCGGCAATACTCCTCCTCCGCATCCACCCGTCTGATTCCAGCCCTTTCCAGGCTGCCTCGGCCGGAGAAGTTTCCCCGCTTCCTGAAGCTACCGAGAATTCCTGCGGGATAAATATGCTAAACATTGCAGGGAAGGCGGGGTGAAAACATTCCCGTTTAATGGTTAACTGGGATCGGGATGAGGGACACCGGCTCCTGCTGAAGGACAATGAGACCCTGGATTTATCTTTATTATGCTGCCGTCTCCTGGCTAATTCTGGACGAGGTAAGGCTGCATCAATTGCATCGCAGCATTTCGTTTTTTGCTTTTTCCTTATGTAAAGTGGCAATTTTACTTAGAAAATACTCAAATCTGCAGTAAGGTTAATGTTTTTTCCCTTCTTCACCTTTTCACGGATGCACAAAAGGATGGAGATCATTACTTCTAATTGTTTGTATTCTAAAACTCACAGTATTTATGCAACTTAATTTTTTTACAGCCCTGTAACTTAAGGGTTTAAATAGCTTTCACAGTGTTTGTTTTAAATTACTATGAGGTCAAATACACAAGGAAAAAGAAAAACGTAACAGGAAAAATAGCAAACATGAACACTAAAACTCCATAAATTTGTTGAATATGTCAATTCTAATGCAGTGTTTTAAAATCAGAATGGTTTAAATAACTGGGTTTGATGGAGAAATGTTTTTACTCAATGCATCTCAAAACCCAGAAGCAGACTCTGTATCCTGACACCCGTTTAAACAAAAAACAAAACAATGGAAAAAGCACTTAAAAACATTTATTTTAACATTTTTTAAGGACTGAATCAATCCTCCCCGTTTATAAAATGTCTACATTAATGACTGCATAAATACCTTTCAAACAAAAAAAATCAGATATAAAAAAAGTTGAATTAAGTATTTAATGCTTTTTCAGCATATTATTAGAAGATGAAGCATTCCCAAGTCATTTGTCTCACTAAATCACGAGGTCCTACGAAACAAACTTTAGATAAACTTTAATATTAAGCAAATGCAAAGAGCACAGAGAAAACAGAACGTTTAGAGGTGCAGTGATGCAGTCCTAAATGCAATGGCAGAAAGAAACAGCAAAAAGCAAAACGAGTTGTTACAACAAAATGCACAGCCAAGTATGTGCTAATGGGGTCTCAGTGAGCTGAGCTGACATTTCACAGGCTTTTTCCAGGTATCATCATAATTCCCCTTTCCTCTGGAGTTTACTTTGTTAATTGCGATGGACTATCTTAGGCTTACAACAATTTTCTGTTAAGTAATATCCTTAAAAGCATCCACGAAGGTGCTTGAAAATCCCTGTTTCTTAAAAAAAAATGCATACAACTTCATCCTCCAGATTTAGAAAACCTGTGCATAACATAAGAAATGCTGAGTTTCAAAGACATTCTGCTAACATAAAATACCTATCATGGCACTCTTGCATAATAAGACTCAAGGGCAAGATAGTCCCAGACTGGGTTGTGGACGTGGACATTCCCAATGGGATCTCTTGCTCCTCAAGGGCAGGAGGAAACCTGGGAGAATAATCCTTGCCAGCAGACAGGGGTGAGAGGATCCTGCTAAACAACAAATTTCATATCCAGTGGCACTGAGAGCTGCAACTCCAGCTCTAAAGCTGGTAAAACACTACCAAAACACTGCTTTCATTCCATAATATCCCCTGAGGCTGAAAGATGTCAAATTCTGTTCTTGCAGGCCAGGCTTCATCATTCAGCCATTCTCCATAAACATGTTCACACTGCAGAGGAATTGCTACCTCTTACCTGATTATGGGGTGTTTGTGTACTTTTATGCTGCCATAAAAATACAGTTTCTAGCTGTCACACAGTCCAGTAGGAAAAAATCCATAGTAAACACTCAACAGCCCGAAACAGCCCCAGAAGCTATTACTTGAAGGGTAATAAAAATTCAAGTGTATGAAACAAGCAGGTTTCAGCTTGGCTCCCTAGAACTACACTTTGCAACCTGTATTTAAGGAAAAAACCTGCCAAGCACCCTCGTTCTGGACAGATTCAGAGAATATTCCAAGTTGGAAAGCACCCACAAGGATCACTGAGTCCAACTCTCAAGTCAATGATCTGTACAGGGACTGAACCCACAATCTTGGTGTTATATTTTAGCAGGTATAAAACCCCAAATATTTCTACAGCTGCCCACTGTCTTTAGTGTAATTCTTATATTCAGAATGAACCTTCCCTGTGACATCCCAGAGATCTCGTGACATTCACTAATTCAGAGGAATCTCAATGTTCCTCCTGCAATTATTCCCTCAGAATAAAGAGTTTGTCTGAGTCCAGCTCCACAGAAATCAGTGTTTCCCCAATTCCAGCCCCTGGGTACGTAATGGTCCTCCTGGAAACCCCCTCTGGGCTGAAGCACAGGATGTATTTCATTTTTACTGCAAAAATCCTGCTTTTCACCTTGCAGTGGCATCCCTGTTCTCCTGCTTTCTGCACAGCATCGAAAGGTTGACACGGACTGGATTTGCTGCAGCTTTTTGTTCAGATGGATGGAACGCTCCCATCAAGGTTGTTTACCCAGTAAATGGATCCCTGAGGAGCTTGAAGGCAAAAATATTCTCCTGGGAGCTGATTTCCTGATGTTTTTCTTTGAGCTGCTGACAGAACATCCCGGGAAAATGGACGAGTCCTCCACCTAACATACAACTCCCCTTTCTGGAATGCTCAGTGGAAAAGAGGCACCATTCCAGCATGAAATCCAGTGCATACCAGTATGGACCAAAAGATAAATACATTCTTTCCCATAAGCCTAAAAGGATCTTAAAAATGTGGGAATATGGAGTATCCCTTCGCTTAGTTCAATTTGTGTTCTTAATGCTTTTGAAATTTTATGTCTCGTTGCTACTTTAACTACAATGCCCTCTTTATTTTCAAGCTTTTAAGGGAGATGCTGATTTTTTAATAAAAAGAAGTATTTTCCACCTCCTTCTAATGAAAACCTTGAGGCTTCTAACCACAGCAGCATTCCTTTAATGGAACTATCTTTATAAAAATCTATGTTTCTCTGTTCCCATGTAAAGCCAAATACTACATGATTTTGACAGCTGCAAAATGTAAAATATTTCAAGGTGAAATGAGAATTTTGTTTAAAAAAATCATTGATTAAAAGAAGAGAAAATTAATTACCTTTAAAATAAAATGAAAATCTGTTAGAATTTAACTATTAAGCTTAATGGCAGTCGATGGACCTTCTCCTTGGTATTTTTCTCTAGGAATTTTGATACCAAATGCTTCAAGGACAAAGACTTCATGTAATTGCTGTGGGATTCAGGACTGCTGCACTCTCATTCTTCTGACTGTTCAACAAGGTAAAAGTAAGGAAAAAACCACAATGGAAAAACTCCTGTGCCAATATGCTGTAAATTGGTTATTTCTGAATGCCAGTACTGGCAGTTGTGTCCTTAGCTCAGGCTATGCACATATGCCAAAAATAAGAAATGAGAGTTGTCCCCATGTTCAGTTTTCCAAAGCACTAACACAAAGATGTCAGAGGGAAAAAAAAAAAAATCTCAGAGTCAGAAACATTTGCTGACTTTATAAGGATAAAACCCAGTGTATTTTGTGGATTACGTTTTAGTCTCTTCCTTCTGTTTATTTAATAAGTTTTCTGTTGATTTAATTTACCGAATTCTGATCCTCTGGCGGAACTTCAGGTTTCCCAGGCCTTGAGGAAATCTCAGCAGCAGCTGTTCCTGAGCACTCAGAGCTCACTTCTTCCCTGGGGCCCTGGGCTCACCCAGACCTCAGAGCACAGAAAACTCCCACCTGATGGGCTGAGCCCTGCCTTGGGCAAGCAGTGAAGAATTCAAAGCCGTTTTGGGTTCTTTTCTATCATTTTGAGATAGTTTTGTCCTGGAAAGACAAAATTCCTACCTCATGGCTGTGCATTGCCAGGGGCTGAGTGCACTCAGCATGGGCACACACAGATGCTCCTGGTAGTAATCCCAGCATTTAAAAATGCAGCACTAACATGGCATCCATTTAAAACAATAAATAGAAAGGTTCTCTTGCTCGCTCTATCTCACTTTTCCTTGCAGATGATCTGAATGTTTAATTGGACTATGATAAGAAGACAGGATCTGGAAATAAAAGATGAACCCACTTCATGCAAAGAAATCAAGATTTTTAGTGTGCGTTGCTGTCTGTACATTCATCTACACCTTCTTCTACCTAAAGGTTCCACTTTATGAAGAGCCAAATGACCAAAAATTCCAAGTCAAAAAAGCGGAGTGTGGTTTTTACCCAGATGAACTTTGCTCAGCTCTTTTTGTGGGGAAACCTGCAGCCTTTAGAATTGGAAACTTCTGTCAGAAGTCCTACCAGTCCAAACCACTCAGCTGCATTCACACTTCCTGCAGCTGCTCCACAGTCCTGAAGACTCTGCATTTTATCACCAGACCCCTGTCAGATGAAGAAGGAAATTTCTCCTTGGCGTACATTATTACAATTCACAAGGAGCTGGAAATGTTTGTGAGGCTGCTAAGAGCTATTTATATGCCTCAGAATATTTACTGCATCCATATTGATGAAAAGTCACCCAGAGATTATAAAACTGCTGTACAGAATATTGTTAACTGCTTCGAAAATATTTTTATTTCCTCAAAAAGAGAACATGTTGTTTATGCAGGGTTTTCAAGATTACAAGCTGATATTAACTGCATGAGAGACCTCGTTAACTCCAAAGTTCAGTGGAATTACGTTATTAACCTGTGTGGTCAAGATTACCCCCTGAAAACAAATAAAGAAATTATACAATACATAAAAAGTAAGTGGAATGGTAAAAATATCACTCCTGGGATAGTCCAACCACTTCACATGAAACACAGGACAGAGGTCAGCTACAGGGAATACATCCATTCTGGAGTGCCATACGTGTATCCAGCAAAGATCAGGAAAGCTCAACCTCCTCATAACCTGACAATATATTTTGGCAGTGCCTATTACATCCTCACTAAAGACTTCGTGGAGTTCACACTGAGTGATGCCCGGGCAAAAGCTCTGCTGGAGTGGTCAAGGGACACCTACAGCCCTGATGAGCACTACTGGGTCACCCTCAATCGTTTACCTGGTAAGAGTTTGTCATTTCTGCCACAAATAACCCCAGCAGGGCAAGGCCTCGGGCAGGGAGAGGCTTTGGGCTCCAACTCGGAGCTTAACAGCGCTGAATTGCAGAAATAAAGTCACTTTTTCAGCTTTGGTGCTGCCCTTTTGAAAAGTCACATCTGGTGGCTGAGAAACAAAGCTTGATTGCAGGGAAGTGCTGCTGCAGTGCAGACCATGAGCTAGAAAAATGCTGGCTAAAAAGTTTCTTTGCTGCAGGAAAGCTTTTGCTCAAGGAATAAAAAGAGCAGTAATACTGACAATGATGTCTGTTCTTACAACATAAATATCTGCAAATAATACCATAATCTCACTACAGTTAAATGTCTTCAGCAGTGAAAATTTCCCCTATAATAAGTAAAAAAGAACTTATCAGAGCCTTTTGTTTTTAAAGATGCTCCAGGGGCTACACCCAATGCAGGCTGGCAAGGAGACCTAAGAGCCATTAAATGGAAAGATCAAGAAGGAGCCTCACACAAGGGCTGCAAAGGTGATATGAATTTTGATCGTGAACTCAAGTTTGATTCACTGATGAGCATTAATTGGTGATTACATACTATTTAAACCAGCTATTAAATGTGCTTCAGTGGTCATATATAATTTATTTTGGAAGTATTGAATAAAACAAGGCACCCTATAAATTACTGCACCGTATCCATTGAAGGAGATATACATTATATTAATATGTTAGTTACGTATTTTCTATAATAAAATATTACTGATGTTTTATATATTTGGAGATGAACACAGTATCCATACATTGACAACCCTTCCTGCAGCCCCTAATTACCAGGGCACTGATTTGACTGAGCAGTTGTCAGTGGAGGGACTTTACCTGACAAGGATGTTTGTCAGGTACTTCCATCAACATTGGGTTAAATCCCTTCAATTTGAACAACAATAAAAAAGAATAGTGCTGAGCACATGGAAAGCATGCAGAAATAATTAAAATCTCTAAGTGTGCAAGCTGAGCACAGGTGTGATTGTGCAGGGAATCCCAATAAGGAGATCAGAACATCTGATGCCCAACTACAAGATTTTATTAAGCAGAGCAACATGGCAGGGAAGCAGCTGGAGGTAACAAACATAAACCCAAACCCTTGTCTTTATAATACTGTAGCATTATCCTCCAGCTCCATTTCCATGATGCTCTAGCAGAAATCAAAAGGCGAAAAAACTCTTTCTAAAAAAATGCTTCAGTTCATCTTCCTGCTGCTGCCACCTCCCTCCCGTTTGTCTCTGCAGGTCATTACGTCAGAGACATCTGCATCTACGGCCTGGGGGACCTGCAGTGGATTATTGAGTCCCCTCATTTGTTTGCCAACAAATTCGAGCCTGCACGGAACCCGCTGGCGATGGAGTGCCTGGAGAGGCGGCTGCGGCTCAAGGCGCTGCGCCAGGCTCAGGCGCCCATCGAGGAGCACTGGCGCCTGCAGGAGCACAGCCACTTCAACATGCAGCTGGATGGGGGAGCTTAACCCACTCCCAAACTTAATGTGCAGCATCCTGGCAGAAAACACGGACATTTATAGCCATAGGCTTCACTCGAAGGGTAAAGCACAATGCTGTACTCCCAGAGAAATAAACAGGTTTTCTTTATTCCAGTAGCGATGGGTTCATTCCCAAAGAATGTCTGAATCTATGCTGAAGACAAGGGGGGAAGTTCATAATCCATTAAATGACTTCTTTAGCTGGAAAAGTCCATGTTCCTCACATTCACGGCCAAAGCATGACTAACTGGCATGAAAGTAATAAAATGGAAGCAGTGACTGAACAAAGACAAAATACGGAGAAATAACGAATTAAAGTCACGGCCACTGAATGTCTTATGAAGTGTTTTGAATAACGAAGCTGCTAAACGATGCTAAAATTTCCAAGCTTGTACATAAGTGACAACCAGTTTCTGACACAGCCCATGCCACCGGGGGGTGTGGGTTTGTTTTTATTTCCCATGGCCAGCTGCATCCCTAATTTCATTTTGTAGCATGGCAACATCACTGCTGCCCTTCCCAGGCTTTGCTCCCAACAACAGAGGGATCCTGCAAGGCATGTTTGTCTTAAAGTCACTGTTCTGAGTCTCTGCAGGAGTTTAGGGCAAGGAGACAGGGAAAATTTGAGGCCAAGGATTGCAGGAAAAGTGAGCAAAAAGCCATTTTTCAATCATTTTTCCATCTCAGTGTACCTGACTGAGGGAAGCAGAGAGCCTGCAGCAAGTGCAGTAACACATGGCAGGGACCAGGAAAACTCACTTGATTAAGAACTACAAATCATAAATAAAAATAAATAAATGCAAATACATTTTAAAAAGGAGCAATTTCAATGTAATCTTCAATATGCAGCCAAAACATCACTGAGTTTTTACAAGAAAACTGGCTACAGATCGAGCCTATTCCCAGAAAAATCAAATGACCCAACAACAGGACATGAAAGTTTCTTGTTACAAACTTATTCCCAGGTTGCCAGGCCTTTACTCCTCATTTTCCCACACAAGTTTATTGGAAACATCATTTCTTGCAAATGAACTTTAACCTAAAGAAAGGCCATCTGGTCCCTATTTATTTACAAACTCAACCCAAAGGCGTGTGCTCAGTTCCGTGGATAATCCAGGACTTATCTTGTGGCTAAATATTGCTGGAGATGCTTTTTATGGAGGGAAATAAAGCTAAAAAAGAAAAGGAAAATAAAAGGCATGCACATGTTCACGCTGAGCTTGTTGAGAGTCTCTCTCCAAACCATTACTGAAGCTAATGGGTCTCTGGCATGTATTAATCATAGCAATATTCATAATTAATTTCTCTCCAGTCCACTCAAGGGCACTGCCAGCATTTATCCACTCCATGATGTCTTTTAAAACGGGAATGGAACGTTCCTTATTGCCATCATTGCAGCAAATCCAGTCCCCAGCTTTCACCCTGGCACCACCACACAGAACAACTGTGCATCACTTCCAAATTGAATTAAAATTAAATATTCAATAGCCAGGCTCCTTTTGCAGAAATTGAACCAGGCAAAAACCCTACACAAAAAGGCCTCTTAAAAGACCATTTTGGTATGACTTTACCCATGTCAATCTAGGAAAATCTCTGCAGCATGACCCTCTTTGCTTAAAGGATTTTGTACTTGAAACACAATTTTAGGGAAATCATCGTTGAACCATTCTCAATCAGTAAGAAATAGTACTGAACTCAGTATTGTGATTACCATGACCACACTACCTCCTTGAAACACACATGAAAAGCCTTCATGAATTCTGTGTTATTACGTTAAGAGTAGATCAATCACAACTTTTAGACCTCAGCAAATGTTTGCTAATTTTGGTGCCCTAAGAGCAGAAAGTGCCAAAGTGACCCTGGTTCCAGGAACCACTGCTGCACACGCAGCTCTGGATCTGACAGCCACGTGCATAAATTCTGTTTTAAAAAGCTTTCTATCTAAATTAAACATGGCATGAAGTGTTTGATATGGCACAGAGCTTCATAGTTAGGGCACCATTTCAACTGTGTATTTAGTTGACTCTGAAAACAAGTCCAAAATAAACTTTGAAGTGATCCAAGAAAGTACATTTTAAATGTAATCTTGTCCTTAACTTTCAAAGTGACTCCCAGGACTTCCACCACCAATTCCATGACCTCTGTCCTGTCTCCAAACCACTTCTAGCATACTTTTAGATCCACAGGAACTTCTTAAGAGAGCCAGCTTCCAGATTAAAGCATAATTTCTGTCAAATAGCAGACTTCCAGTTAGCAGGCACCAAAAACTGCCCATGCAAGAACCTGGGAGCCACAAAAATTCCAAAATATTTGGGCACCACCAAAATCCACAGATCACTACAAACTTGAAATCTCCAACATCCCATCAGATACAAAAAGAGGGAGCAGAGACAGTCTTGCTTGTTCTTTTGATTTTAGGCTGTTGGTGAATTAACCAGCTTGCTCCAAAGTGCAAATTTTAAACTGACAGATTCCATCACAAATAATTCTTCCTGAGGAACAGGAAGCAGGAGGCAGCAGTAATCCCAATCTGCAAAGCTGCTGCTACAGAATCCACATCTGGAAGCAAAGTTATTTCTCTTCCTGCTGACTGAAATGTGACTAAGTCACATTTTAGCATGTGACAGTGTTAAGAGTTTAAATTTTCCCTTCTTACTGATCAAAAGCTCAAAAATATGGCTCAAACAAAATCCACTTCTGTGTAAAAATGTATTACAAGATGTATTTGCACTCCTAAATTGCTCTGTTTCAGACAAAAGCTCTTTTCCAACTTCTAAACCTAAGTAGAAGCTATAAAATTTGTCCCAAGCATTTCATCTACCGAGCCTGCTCTCCAACTTAAACCAGCACTAAAAAATTCTCATTGCTCTTTCAACAAATCTTTCAAACCCATGAAGTTTTATATCTTGGCAAGACAGTTCAAAGCATTTACCCTACAGGCAATGAGACAATCTTTCTCAACACTGCTCCAGTGTCTGACTGGTCCTTTGGCTTAGAGTTTTCACATTTGAATGTTAGTTTTTAGGTGAATCCTTCAAAATGCTACTTAAGATGTGAAGAAAGAACAGCTTCTTTTCAAGGTAAAGCACTTCAAGAATGGTCTCACACATTTATTACAGGTTCTTTACTAATGGGCCCCCACCCATGACAGTTTCCTCTCCCATTTCTGTGCTTTCCTCTGCTACCACTACAGTCTTTTTAACAATTCCAGTAGAGCAGATAATGCATGTATTTTATATTGCCAGCTCTTCATGTAAAGTTTATTTGAGGCAAAAGAAAGAGAACTCTGAAAGCCTGGTTCCTCCTCCCTAGACTCCATAAACTCCTTCAAATCCAGTACTGTGGCAAAGGCTGTTGAGAGAAGCCAAGGAATGCTCAATCCTTCATCATCTTGGTGTTTCCCATTTCCTTGGATCAGACAAAATCTGCACGTGCATCCTGTTTGTCCTGAACACTTATTTGGTGACCTGCACACCACTGGGCAAAAGGATTTCTCTGGTTCTTGTGTGAGCTGCCACAGTAAAAACTGAGCTCAAAACTGAGCAGTGAGAGGTCTGCTGGATACCTGCATTCAGTTTGGAATGTTTTCAGTGTATCCTTACAGCACCTCTGTCCAAAGTCCTGTGGGAAATCACTGCTGTTTACGAGGGAGCAGACTGGGGAGGCTGCTCTGGGGGCTCACAGGAGAAGGGCACACCCAGAAAAGAGCTTTGAAAGAGCTCCTTGAGAGTTTTGGAAGAGCTCTCCTGAATTCCACACTTGTGGGGATGGGAATGGCCACAGAGCTCCAGCACTGACATTTCTCCAGTTTTACACCCATTGCAAATCTCTGGGATGAGGCCAAAACACAGATTCTGCTGGCTGAGAACTGAATACAGAGTCCCACAGAAAGACAGGATTATCCTTTTTGAACCTTCCTCGTGTCACTCTCGGCACACACGAGATGGGCACAGGCTGAACACAGACAGTGGCAAGGCCAGGAAAAAGAAAATGCTGTGGCTCACATAGGCTGCATTTTGCTCCAAAACCATTGCAACTCTTAAAACACAACAGTTAACAGCAGCAGAACATCTATGAGACAACCCATAACATTCTAACATTCTGTACTTTAAATTCTTTTAGCAGGTATCAGAAGTGGACTGTATTAACTGGTAACAGGTTCTAATCTGAGCATATACAGTGCACAACACTTCACTTTTCCTTCATCATTAGTTCTGGGTCATTTTCCTGTATGTCCCATTGCTGCATAAATGCAGAATGTGCTGCTAATTAGTGCTTTGGACATAAACCAATTGTTAGATGCCACAAAGCACAGCAACCACTTCTCTCTGATCCTGTTTAGAAGAGTTCTACTCTCCTTGATTCTGAAGGAGAACAGTATCAGAATACACCCAAAAATCGACCAAATCACTCTTTGACCTTAATCAATGTGTTCTCTCAGCTGGATAACATTGTCTTTGTGCATCAAAATCCACTAATGAGAAGATGACAGACTAAATATTATATCCCTTTAATTATTTCTAGAAGAATCTTTCTGAATATTGTGAAGAATTCCCATGTAGGTGAAACCAGCTTCATGGAAATGTGGCTGTGCTAAATACTGAAAAAAGCTAAATACTGAAAACCATGTGGGATTCATTTGGTTTTTATAAGATTATCAGTCTGGCCAAACCATGGACAAAATATCTCATTCCTGCATCTACTGCTCTGGTTACACCCATCCATCAACAAAAATTTGGATGCAAAAAAAAAAAAAAAACCAAAAAAACAACCAACCAAAAAACACCTCGTTAAAAATAAATGAGTATCTGCCAAGAGGAAATGAAGCCATTAGGACAGAACAGAATGAGCACTGCAAGCAGCAACATGAGAATAAACCTTCTATCCAATAGCCAACAATTTACCAACACAAGTTTTCCCTTCACAGGTCTTGTTTAATATAAATATATTCCATATTTCATCCAACATCAGGGTGTTCACAGAAAAATAACTGCTCAAGTGTGGCAACTCCAGCACAAATCTTGCTGATAATGGAAGCAGTGATAGGAAAAAAGAGTATTTGCTAATTTCATCATTGTCCTTGGAAACCTGCACAATGAGATCAGCAATGTGAAATGAAGTCTGTATTTTCTACAATAAATCATGGAACTGCTGAGAATTCTACAAAGTTTGCCCCACTGAAAAATGTAAAAAAGCAGCACCCAATGTCCTTTAAAGATTCAGGGGTCAAAGCATATCCTGAATATACAGCCAGTCTAAACACAGAACAGACACTGGTAAGACACAAGCCATGTGGATTCAGGAATCAAAAATAACCAATCAAACAAAAACCCCACAACCAAAGTAATCACTGTTTTAAAAACTGAAATTAGAACCAAATATTGGGAAAAAAATGGAAATTCTAAAGTAGTTACAGCAAAATCCAACTCTGAGAACAAAAATACTTATTTTTACAATTATTTAAAAACATTGTGTTATTAAAAAAAGGCCATGTAGAAGTACTTGAGGCCATCACAGAACAGAACTTTTACAAGTTCCATTTCAATTTGCACATTCAGATTAAAACTCCCTCTTTAGAGCAGTGACTGCAATTGTATCTACACACACATGGCCCCACTGCTTCTGCAGCTGGAAAAACTCACCTTGTGACAAACTTCTGATTTGATTTCTTTGAGAGCACGCTCAGAGAACACACAGCCACAGTTTCTCAGGAAGCAAAACCTTCAAAGAAAAGATAAAACACACAATGATTTTAAGAAAACTCAGAGAGATCTGTGCAGTGCTGACTGGGCTGGCAGGTCACAGCTCACTTTCTTTACAGTTCTTGCCCTTAATCAAACTATCAGCACATTAAAATAGGTAATTAATTAATTATTAAATGGCACAGTGTAAGAATTCAATGAAAAATATTGAGTACATTAAAGCACAACATGCATTTTGGTTTTTTATCTTGAGTATCTCCTGGCTAATCCCTCTCTGGAGGAAGAAATGGCTGTGAACCATTCAGCTGTGAACTCATCCTCTTCTCATCCCTCAGGTGACAGACAAAGAAGTAACCAGGGTGTGAGGAAATTCCCTGCCCCAGAGCAATAAAATGGAGAGATACTGCAGGGTTGGAACAGGCAGCCCATCTCCATTCTGATCCTAACACAGGGAGGGGTTACAATGTGAGGAGAGGCTGAAAGAGCTGGGATTGTTCAGCTTGGAGAAGGGAAGCTTTGGAATGACCTCATTGTGGCCTTGTAGGGCCTGAAGGAGCTGCAGGAGAGATGGAGAGAGAATATTTACAAAGAATGGAAGGACAGGACACAGGGAATGGCTTCCCACTGCCAGAGGGCAGGGATGGATGGGATATTATGAAAAAATTCCTCCCTGTGAGGGTGGGCAGGCCCTGGCACAGGGTGCCCAGAGCAGCTGTGGCTGCTCCTGGATCCCTGGCAGTGCCCAAGGCCGGGCTGGACACTGGGGCTGGGAGCAGCCTGGGACAGTGGGAGGTGTCCCTGCCCATGGCAGGGGTGGCACTGGATGGGCTTTAAGGTCCCTTCCCACCCAACCATTCCATGATTCCAACTGCTCGATGTGACTCACAGGGAGCTCACATCCCATCTCCTGTGGTTCAGCCCCCAAACAACATTTAATCACTTTTTTTCTACCAACATTGCCCTCTGTCTACTCCTTTATTATACATCTAAACTCATTCAAGAAAAGGTTAACTTTTATCTTTCTTCTTGAATATAACGTGAAAGGACACCCAGAAGTCCCTTGAACTCCCTGCAGACAGACACACAGAGATTCCCCACCAAGGCCTGGGTTAGCACCTGGCTGACACCATTACCCACTCAATTTGCCCTGCTGTGTGCTCAGTTTGCCCAGTGGCCACTTCCCAGGCTGCAAGGCTGACCTGTGCCTGCCGTTCATCTCCAGCCCCACCACGGGGCAGATGAACCGTGCACACTGCAGGTCATCGTACTTGTCCCCCTTGATGCTCTCCTTGTCCCCACTCCAGGCTGGGTTATCCACCAGGTTCAGCTCGGTCACATTCTGAAAAATAAGAATGCAAACCTTAAGCTTTTTGCCCCACTGATTTTGATTGCGTTTTGCTGTTTTAAACCTTTTAATACGTAGTGAGAGCACAAGGAAATGGAGATTTTACAGCTGAACTTCCACTCACGATTTTAACCTTTTATTTTAACTTTTCATGTTAGACACAACCTGGTTACCTTAATGCTCTTGATATGGGATGCAGATTCCATGGGGGTTTTATCAGGGGATTTGTCCAACAAAAATTCAATGATGGCATCTTTGTTGTACAACCTGTAACACGAAAGTTGCAGTGGTTACATTGGATTGCCATAATGTTCCGTATTTATAATTTATTTTTACTCCTGAGGTGTCTGTGGAAACATGCCCACCTGCCCAGCTCACAGGCCACGATGGGCCGACGCAGCTTCTCCTGGCTCAGGGCACAGTAGAACCACCTGGCCACCAATTCTGCAACTTTGTCAACCTGGAAGGGGAGAAACTCTCATTACTTTAAAATATTTGTAAATTATTTAAGCATAAAATCCCATCATACTTGAAGCATTCATCAAATCCCCAGGTTTCTTACCAAACCTGCTTTCTGCACTCAAAGTTAATTCATAAAATAACTTCACCTAAAGTTTCTGGCAAAATTCATGATCAGTTCTCTACCATCTCCCTGGGCAGCCCCTGCCAAGGCCTGAGCACCCTTTCCATGGGGAAATTCCTGCTGCTGTCCACCCTGAGCCTGCCCTGGCCCAGCCTGAGGCTGTTCCCTCTCCTCCTGTCCCTGTTCCCTGGCAGCAGAGCCCGACCCCCCCGGCTGCCCCCTCCTGTCAGGGACTTGTGCAGAGCCACAAGGTCCCCCCTGAGCCTCCTTTGCTCCAGCCTGAGCCCCTTTCCAGCTCCCTCAGCCGCTCCTGGGGCTCCAGAGCCTTCCCAGCTCCGTTCCCTGCCCTGGACACGCTCCAGCCCCTCCGTGCCCTTCTTGTAGCAAAGGCCAGAACTGGACACAGCATTCGAGGTCTCTCAGCAGGGCCAGTATAAGGGACGCTCACTGCTCCTGCTGCCACACCACGGCTGGGACAGGCCGGGTCCCCCTGGCCTCCCGTCCCGCCGCTGTCACCGGCACCCCCGGCTCCATTCCCGGCTTCCCAGCCCCTCCTTCCCCAGCCCGGAGCTGTTGTGACCGCAGTGCAGGACCCGGCCCTTGGAATTGCTGAAGCTCATGTCCAAACTCCTCCACAAGACAAAGAACCCGCACTGCAGCCGCCACCAGCGCTACAGCGCACACAGAGCCCAGCAGGCCGGGCCCCGACGCTGCAGCGCCAGGAGCGCCATGTCCGGCTCGCAGCACCGCGGGCCGGGCCGGGGCTCCCTCTCCTCGCAGCCCCCCACACACGGAGCCCCTTCGCACCTTCTCGACTTTGCGGGGCCCCTTGACCAGCTCGTGCCGCTTGGGGATGGTGCCGCCATCGCACCCCATGGCGCTTCCGGGTTCTCCTCCCGGCGTACTTCCGGCTGCGCCGCTCCACTTCCGGCGCACCGCAATGACGACATCACTGTTGGTTAGCAACGGGAGCTGGGGGCGCGGCCACCGGCACCGGGCGCGCCGGGCGATTCCATCGCGCCGGGAGCGGGGGCGGTCGGAACGTACCAAGCGAGCACGAGGGGGGGAGGCCAGGGGGATTTCTCAGCGCCCTTCCCGCCCCTTTCCCGCAGGTTTATTCCTTGTTTTCATGAGGAAGTTCCCTGGGACACCCATTTCGGGAGGATTTACGGCCAAACGAGGCGCTGCCGAGGCAGTTCGGGCTGGCGGGGGCGCTGAGAGGGCGCGTCCCGCCCTCAGCAATGTCACGGACACGGGTGGTACCGGGAGCGAGTTTAATCCACACACACAAATTCAGCCGGGATGCAAACGCTGCACTGAGTGTGCGAACAGCGATAGTAACAGGGACTCATGTCGGCGATAAATCACGCCAGAAACACGGGGGTGACAAGGAAAACTGCAGCGAGAGGATGCTGAGAGGGGAGCGGGGCCCTGCGGCTGCTCAGGGCGTTCTTTGTCCCTTCTGAGGGCGAGCATCGCCTTGGCCTTTCGCGTGCAAACCGTGAATTAAATTAATGAAGAGAGCTACAATGGACACAGATGTAGCCGTGCCCTGTCCGTGCCGCCGCAGGGTCTTTGTCACACCCAGAAATTTTCACATCTAGAAAATTGGGGGATAAAGTTCAAAAGCTGCGCTGCCCAAGGCAGCAAGGGCTGGGATGGAGCCTTAGGAACCTCCCCAGCGCTGGGTGTAACTTGCTGGGATTCTAGCAGGGAGTAACATCACCTTTCCTGCTCTAGGAAGAGCTTGTCCAAAGGTTCTGCACCTTTAGTGACTGAAATAAATATTTTCCCTGCTGGAGAAATGCTCCAGCAGCTCTGGGCTGTGACAGAGGCTGATGTGCTCCCTGTAGATTTATCAGGAGTCAAGACTTGTCCCAAAGTTTTCCTCTATGCTCAAGTACCAGCCTGGAGCATTTTCCATTGACACCTTGGCCAGATTTTGTACTGTGTTTGTATTTGTATATTAAATCCAAAAATTAGCTTTGCAGCTGTGTAAAAAAACCCTGTAATTACAAATTTTGAGTAAAGTCCTCAGGAAACAGTCGATACTGGGATATCATAAGTTACAAAACATTGTGCAGCTACATTTAAAGAGAGACTTTACATGAATAGAAAAAGAAATAAAAAAGGAAAATACATTTATCTGACATACATAGAAAACAAAAAAAGAAGAAATCAGTCCGATAATCAAGAACTTTTGCTCCAATACACAGCAAACATTCCCACCCAGTCACTGTGACAATGACATCTCCAGGTGGGATGTGAACAGTGGAGAAGAAAGTGCAGATTGAATTCTTCTGCACCAGCTGCTGTGGGGATCTTCACCTGCTAACACTGCACCAGCACCCAGCGAATTCCTGGCAGGAATTCTGAGTGCAAATTGGTGTCCAGAGGAGCAAAACCAGGTCCCTCAGTCCATCATGGCTCTGAACTGCTGGGTGTACTTGGCCAGCTCCTCCGTCTGCTCCCACAGCTCCCTGGTGGCCTCTGCATTGGGATATTTGAGGGCTGCGGTTTTGGTGGCCAGGGCCAGGTTCTTGAGCAGGCTGCAGAAGCGGCTGCTGCTGTGCAGGACGTCGCTGCGGGCGTCCCTCTCCTGGGTCTCCTGGCACAGAGAATCCACCAGCTTCTGCCCCACCATGATGATGAGTTTGCTGTGGGAGATGAAGATTTCGGGGGGCTGCTGGTTGCGGAGGCTGGTGGTGAACACCCCGATCGCCTTGTGCAGGGCAGCGAAGCACAGCCTGCAGTGCTCTGGGAGGGGGATTTTCCTGCCAAGGTCCTGCCTGCTGGGATTCAGAGTCTTTTTTGCACATGGCAAAACCTGGAGAAAGGGTTAAAATTAAAACAGATTCAGCCTGGTGTCACACACTGGTTGTTTCTTTGGTCACTCTACCCTAAATTCTTGTGGTCTCCAAATTGCCCCATCCTGGAGCCTTTACAGTAATTTGTCTTTCCATAAAGTGTTGGAAATTCTCCTGATTGCCTTTTTCCCCCTAAATACAGTTTTAATAATGGATAGCACACAAAGTGCTGCAGCCAAACACCAATCCTTTACACGGTCTGGGCTTGAAGCTTTAAAATAATAGAAAACATTGGTCTTTAATGGACTTAATCAGGGTTATGAATGATAAAAATGCACAAAACAAGAGGCAATTTTGTGCCAGTGCATGACAAGATATTTTGAAATACTGATTCTCACAGCCTTATCCCAAATGATGCTGAAAGGCAATAAAATAAACAGTATGACTTTAAACTGGAGTTGTTTGTTTGGAAATAAATGTTTGTCACAGGTTTTCAGCAGCAATTCTGGGAAAATGATCTCTGAGAAGCAAATAGGTCTCTTTGTAGAGGTGTGTGTCTGAGTGCAAATTACTCTGAATTTTAGCAAGCACAGAAATCAGGGACTGAAAGCCCTCATAAATAATATTTTCAAAGTCAAAAATACCTTCAGGTTTGACTCTGTACTCTTCGTTGCTACTTCTTTACCTGAAATGACTTTCTGTGCCTGTTACAAATTAAAATGAAAGCAAAGTTGAAACAACTACATAAAGTATTTAAATAGAAATGTGTTCTTCTTTCATGGGGAAACAACTACTTGCTCTGCAGCCTTCACATTACAGACAGCAATGGTGAATTTATTAGAAGGAGATGTAGTTTTTTTACTACTAAAAATGTGCCTGATCCTGCAAGATTTAAGACTGAAACCAACATCAACAAAACATTTCAACTTAACGTTCCCTAAATTTTAAGGACAAGCCAGCATTTCTTTGGGAAACCAAGGGAGGTATTCTTAGGAGGTATTTTAGTAATTCTAAGGAGATTCTAAAAATCACCCAGAATTATTCTAACAAATAAATGTGATAATTCACAGTTTGAGTTCTATGCAAGCAGGATTTTCATGACACCTCAAGTTAGGAAGGAACATCTCTTGTCGTGCCAGAGCCAAACACAATGTAGTGGCAGGAAGAGAACTGTGAGGGAAAAGAGAAGTGAGGACTTGCTAACTCCCAGATAAATCCTATTTCCCAAATGAATCTAAACTGGCAAGATGATAAAAATGTTTTATTTTCTCTGTTGATTAAAATTACTGCTCATTGTACACGTGCCATCCAGCACTGTCACAAAATGCTGGATCCATGTAAAGTCTGGAAAACGGGACATAGTGCAGACTGAACGTGGCACTGGTGCAAAGGTAAAAGAGTGCTGATAGTTCATAGCCTAATATCTGCACAGGGTGAAGAATACAGAGGGCAAATCCCAGTTTCACTGACCTGTAACTGGACATAATCACAATCCTCGGTGGAATTTTCTTCTGGTTTCTCCAAAGGGACGTGGCTTTGGATGGTTTTATCAGGAGCATTTCTCTGGAGTGACTCTATTTCTACTCTTCTTGGCACTGGGATTTGTTTTGCCATTTTGCATTCTGGGTTCACTTTTGGTTGCTTCGTTTCTTGCTCCTTCTCACTCTTCCTGAAGAGCAGCTTCCCGTTGGCGATGATGATGGACACAAACCTCTTGATATCGTCTGGAATTGTCCGGGCCACCATAACGAAGCGATCCAGGTCATCAGGGTTGTTCTGGGGCTTCCTGAGCACCAAAGCCTCCAGGGACCAGCTGCAGTTGTTGAGAGCTTCCCTTGTTTCTGTCAATATTTTGTAGGAGTTCATGAGGATTTCAAGCTGTTTTTTAATCCTGGCCTGCAGGTTGTTATCAGTGAGGTTGGAGGCATTTCCCTTCAGGCCTTGAGCGAAGGCCAGGAACTCTCCCAGTGACACCTTTATGTGGTCCACTGCTCTGTGGATCTCCTCCAGGCTTTTCTCCAGGTGCTCCTGCAACCTCCACTTGCTGCTCACAAAGATCATTAAGCTGGCAATGGAGCTGGACACGCCGTGCTGCAGCCGAGTCAGGGTCTCGATGGCTTCTTCCAGCTCCAGTTTAATTTCTTGGACAGGCTCTGGCAATGGTGACAGAGTAGAAAACGACTCAGCAGAAGAGCTGGAGGATGAGGAGAGAGTGCTGCTTCTGCTGTCCACACTAGAGACACAAAAAGGGTCATTTTCTGACTTGGTGTCCCCAGAGAGCTGTGGAGAAGCACCGCGTGCTTGGTCTCCAGAGCCATCACTGTTGTTTTCCATCTCTTTCTTGGGGTGCCCAGCACTGGGCAAACCTTTGGGAATATCATAAACATTCTCCCCAGAGATCTGATTCTCAGCCTTGGGGGCCAGGAGACTCAGGGGCACCTCACAGCTGCCGTTCTGTGGCAAGGGGAGCGCATCCCGTGAGGATGGAACGTCGTAAAGGGGGATTTCTGGAAGGGTTAATTTCCGCTGGCTCGGTGGAATGTTGTATAACTGTGGATTTCCAGCCTTGGCTTCCGTGGTTGTGGCTGGAGCCTTGTACCTGGCTGGGGGTATGTCATACAGCACCTGCTTCTCCACAGACTGGCCAGGAGGGTTTGTTTTGAATCCGGAATTTTCAGGGGATACCGGAATATCGTAGATCCATTCGGATTTCCGAGGGTTTGGCAAAGTGTTGTAATGGCCCCGGCACTTTTTCTGAGATTTATTTTCTGAGTCATTGAGTTCTCTTTTGGGAGGGACGTCATATAACTGCAACAGAGCACAGAGGGCTTAGAAACCGTCTTTTTAAACAAGAATGAGAAACAGAACTCAGTTCTCAGAGCACTTAAATGTGTGCAACTCCCCTGATGTCAATGGAACAGTACCATGAAAAGGCTAACTCTGTTTTTTATTTTCTAAAATGCACAATCTGCACATATGAAAGGTAAAATATTTGGAGCACAGGTGATTAGATCATACAGCAAAGTCCCCAGCCAGTGAAATCTGTAGACACTTGATTTTTTCCCATTCACATGCACACCCTGGCAAACAATAAATCACCAACAGACACCACTGACTCTGCTCAAACACCTTCAATGAATTTAAATTTTGACTTGATACAGATCTGTGTGTATACAGCTGGAGTCCAAGCTGGAAAAGGAAAGTTCAGGACCATTTGTTGTATAAGAAACAGTGGGGAAGGGATGGGAAACCTGCCCCTGCTCCAAGCCAGGCATCCCAGCAGTGACAGATTATTCTCCTGTGTCCACCAAGCCTTACTCACATTGCCTGCTGCTGAGTCCTTCTGGCTGCCAGCTCCTGCTTTTTCTGGGTTGGAGGAGATGTTGTAAAGCTGCTTCTGCTCCTCCTGGAAGCTCTCAGTGGATCTGCCCAGCACGGAGCCCTTCTGTGTGCTGGGGGGAGTGGCACCGCTCTGCTCAGAGAGGAAAAAAAAAGGTTTATTTGGATCCTTTTTAGAGCCCACTGGGGCCTTGAATGGGATGAAAGGCTTTGGGCCATACTTGAGTAGGTTTGGGTCTGAGCAGGGATCAGCCCCTCACACAAGGCAGGTGACTCCAGGAAATCTGTGGATAACTTGATAATAATGGACTGGGCTCAACCCTGCACTGCCAGGGAGCAGCAGGGGTGTGGGGAGGCTTCCTGGACATGCTCCAGTACCACGCACACCTTTGTGTGGGAGGTGACAGCACAGGGCTGGGGGCTGGTGCCTGCCCCATCCTGGTGACCTACACAGGCTGAGGGGTGGAGAAAATGTGACATTCACTGCCCTGTCCCATCCTGGTGACCTGCAGAGGCTGAGGGGTGGAGAAAATGTGACATTCACTGCCCTGTCCCATCCTGGTGACCTGCACAGGCTGAGGGGTGGAGAAAATGTGACATTCACTGCCCTGTCCCATCCTGGTGATCTGCAGAGGCTGAGGGGTGGAGAAAATGTGACATTCACTGCCCTGTCCCATCCTGGTGACCTGCACAGGCTGAGGGGTGGAGAAAATGTGACATTCACTGCCCTGTCCCATCCTGGTGATCTGCAGAGGCTGAGGGGTGGAGAAAATGTGACACTCCCCAGGGGAGTGGGACAGTACCAAGGGCAAGATTGTGTAACAGGACACGTCACGGTGACATGACCAAATCCAGGGCATGTTTTTCCCAGGAGGTGGGTGGTGAGGGTGACATGTAATTTCTTGTTGAACATGCACTTGTGACTCTTCTCTAAACATCCCCAAATCACCCCGACCAAATGACACCCCACATTTCCTCGTGGATTCCAAGGCAGAGAGGTTTGCACTCTAATACTGAGAATTCAGTAAGACATCAGTATTGTCAACCTCTCTGCCTTGGAGTCCACGGGGAAATGCCTTACTAACAGAAAAAATGGAAATGTTTATGGGAAGCAGACCAGATTTAAGACACACTGCTCTAAATTTCTAAGAAACTCAGGAGAACTGAGGTTTTGAGCTAAAAAATAGATGATTTTCTTCCCAATTTTACAAAAAGCCAACAGGGTGGCAGTAGAATTGACCTCCAGATCTATTCGGAGGTGCTCTGGGGTGCCAGCTGCAGGGAGGGAGCGGGGCAGGACTCACCTGTGTGAGCAGGGACCCGCGGCGCTGTGCGGAGGGGACATCGTACACCTCACCCCTGATGTTTGGGGCTGAAGCCCGGCAGGCTCTCGGCAGAGTGAACAGGTGCTTGGAGGGGAGCAAAAACAATTATCATAAAACTGCATTGGCAGGGAGCTCAGGACAGCTCTGAAAAGTCGTGTAGCTGGATAATCCACTGTTGGAGTAATCACTCTTAAGTGGTAAAAACCTTCAGCTCTTCACTGAAGGTGAGAGGCAGAAAGTGACTTTACAAGCAATAGGATGTTTATTCTCAAATAATCCTCCTTGGCAGCATTTCTGCTACATTTTAGATAAGATCATTACTGGGACATGCATATCAAAGACAATCTGCCTTACTAACCGTGGGACAGAAAAGATTTGGAGAAAATCCAGCTGCAGTTATCACTGAAATCTTTAGACTGCCAAAAAGCAGAACCACTTAAAAAAGGAAGTGGGGAAATTTCGACTTCTCCAAGCCCACAGAGTCATTGGGTCAAGCCAATTTAATGTAAGAGCAGCAAAAATGTGCAGGCTGAGCATTATTCTGTAGTTATGAAAGACTGACTCATTTAGAAGGAGTAAACCTTGATGTCCTATCCAGCTCCATAAGCAGGGGAGTCCAATATGGGCATTATATTTTCATCTGCAGTCAGATTCTCTTGTTTGATTAAAACATAATTTGAGCAGCCGTGACCAGATCTGTGGGACAGTTAATTAATGTCACAAAGTATGAATGCTGGGTTAGGACTTTTCTTTTTTAAAATCAACCACCAAAACATGGAATTTTCTTCATCTAGCCTGTCTTTAGCCTGGCTGCCCTCAGCTAATTTATAAATGGGCCATTGCAAACCACTGACCTCCAGAAACACTGCTGGGGTGAGATATTGCACAAAATGATTTCAGACTGCAGGGAGTGATTTCCATCATGTAAGTCCTGCAGCAACTAAAGTTAGGGGAAATATGGTAGAGGAGGAAGACTGCAGCTTCACTCTGCCTGCTTCAGCTCTCATCTGAAAACAGGGAATGAGGAGTGAAGACAAATCCCCTTAGCGCTCTGTGATAAAGAATCACAAAATGGTTTGGGTTGGGAGGGATCTTAAAGACCATGAGTTCCACCCCCTGCCATGGGCAGGGACACCTTCCATTAGAGCAGGTTGCTCCAAAGCCCGTTTGACCTGGCCTGGAACACTTCCAGGGATGGGGCACCCTGGGCAACCTGTGCCTGAATACGAGCATCTTACTTGCCAACACAGGCACAACTTCCCTGAGTGAAAGGGCAAAACATAAGAAGTGTCAGGAAAGCCATTCTTAGCCCAGGTCTGCTTCCAGATGGACAAATCTGAGAATGTAGCAAGAAGGAAACTCACTGGATATCACATCTTACTCCTTTTTGAAGTCCTTTCAGTGACAGTAGAACCAGAAGGTGCCCTGTGTATGAGGCGGAAGAGGGGACTTCTTTGTGGGGTGAAAACACCCAGGCTCTGAGGGATTTCTTTTTGTTTCATTGCTTTCAATCAGCTCCCTCAAAGACTCAGAGTGGCTTTTCCCAGCTGCTCAGAGGACAGCTGAGTATGCCAGGAGCTTTGCCAGTTGTGCCACAGGATCTCTGTGGGATGGTCTGGATCGTTCTGTGCTCCCTGAGCTCCCCTGCCTGGGGACGGCTGGTGACCACCAGGGTGCAGCTGGTGTGGGGACAGCTGGGACACTGTGCCACAGGCAGCCCCGCTCTGAACTTCTGGATAATAATCAGAGGCTGGGACATTTCTTTTTCAGTCTTAGACTAGACACAACTTAGGTGGATAAATTCATGAAATGAGACAGGGAGAGCCAAGGAGCTCTTCTGCCAGACCACTTATCCACATAATGAACAGATGACATTTTCCACCTGATTTGCTGGCACAACATGGAAAATTCATGCCAATCTCTGATTCAGTTTGCAAATGGCTCCTTTAGTGTCAGGAATGTGGCGAAATCAGTTCACAGCAAGTGCAGGAGTCTTGTAGCTGTACTCAGTTTGAGTTATGGCTGTGCACTGCAGCTGCAGAGCTGAAAATGAGGTTTTGGTCACCAGGGATGCCCTGAGTTTGTTGTTTTCCAGCACCCACCTGCCACCCAGCAGGAAGCAGCAGCGAGGTTTCCATGATTCGCCTTCCGCACAGCAGGAGGAAAGGTGGCTGAGTGAGCCCCATAAATCAAATGATCATTAAACCAGCCTAAAACACTGGAAAGCTGAATTTTCTTCCTTTCCTTTTCCAATTAGAATTTCTAATGTGATTTCTGTACACAGAATAAAGAGCCATGCAGGGCTGGAGAGCTCACAGAACTGAACAAAACCTTGCACTTGAACTCCATCCCCACCTGCTCTATTTCCCTTTCATTATGAAACATTCCCCATTCATTTTTTCCTGAAGAAAGCACAAGGTTTTGATCTTAAGACACTTGATGCAACGTGTAATCCAAATGTTCCATGTATGTGTTCCATATGAATGTCAAACATGAGGAGCTGGGAGAAAGAAGAGCCGGGCCAGGGAGCTGTAATGAAACCCTGGAAAATTGGGTTGTTCTCCTCTGTGACTGGGGGCACTGGTGGCTGCTCTCATCCTGCACACCCTGGTCACCGTCTCAGCAGCAGCAAAAACGGGCTGGGAGAGAAACTGGTTGAGGGCACACAACAAAACTTTGTGTCCTGCGTGTCTGACAGGGGCTGCTATTTTGTGCAAGCCTAGTGACTGCCTCGAGCAGCACAAGAGAGAGGCAGCAGCACTCTGAGCTTGCTGAGCTGCTGGAGACACTAAAAACCAGACCAAACCCAGCATCACACACCAAAGGGTGATTTAAAAAAAATTATGAATCATGTTCCTGTGCAGATGGATACAAAGACCCCACATGTGCCCAGAGGACTCTGGATGGCCACGTGCTGTGACCCATCAGAGGAGAAAGTTCTGTCTTGTTACTTTAACTTTGTAAATCATTTATAGATTCTCCCAAACAAATGGTATATTCTTTACTTCCTGCCCTATTTTACAGCTTTTTTAAGCTGCCAGAAAGGTGAGGGACTACAGAATATAGACGCTGTCATCTGTTGCCCAGAGCAGCATTTCCCACATGATGCTATAAATTGATGGGAGTTTCCTAAACACCATCATTCTTTTGCTGCAAATTCCACTGTAAATCTCAAGCTTTCTCATTTCCCACTCCCAACGATTGTTTTTAACAACAACATCCGTTGTTTGCAGAGCTGTCTTTATTCTCACCTGGTGTACGGAGCGCTTGGTCCTCTCGCTGAGCAGCTGCGCCGCCAGGGCCGGCACCTGGTACACGGCCTGGGCCGCAGCGGCCGAGCCCCTGGCCGGGGCCTGCACCCAGCCCTCCATCTTCTCGTAGGTGGCCGACAGCACCGCGGCCTTGGGCACGGAGGGCACCTGGTAGATGTTGTGTCCTGCTGGCGGCTCCGTGGGCTGGTCACTCTGGGCCGGGGTGGCCGGCAGGAGCTGCAGGCGGTTGGCGGGGGCCAGGCCGTGGCGGCCGTGCAGGGAGCACCGCCACCAGCCCTCGCTGCCCAGCACGTGCCGCTCCAGCACGGTCAGGATGTCCCCCCTGCGGAACGCCAGCTCGTCCGAGCACTCGGCCTTGTTGTCGTACAGCGCCTTGGCCAGGCTGTGCTGGGGACACGAGGACACCGACATTGTCACACCCACACAAGGGCTCTTTATTTTCCAGCTTGGTGTTTCCACCTTGCTGAGATCCACTTTCCACCTCGAGCTCCATTTAATTCACCCGCCCCTTTTCACACTGAACAACCTCTCTGGAGCATCGATGCCAGAGTTAAACTGTTGCCCTTTATGTCTGCTGCATTCAGTGCACTAAAGCAATAGACAATAATAATAATATTACTGTGATCTATTTCTTCACCTTTTCCCCCAAGGCTCTTGAAGAGCATTGCAAATGTTCATTATTTAGATTCATTATATTAGATTTATGAGCTAAAACACAAGAAGTCCCACGTCAGCATGAGGAAGAACCTCTTTCCATGGGGTTGGCAGAGCCCTGGAACAGCTGCCCAGGGAGGGTGTAGAGTCTCCCTCTCTGGAGACATCCCAAACCCACCTGGATGCATTCCCGTGTCACCTGCTCCAGATGGCCCTGCCTAAGCAGTAGGGTTGGACTGAGTGGTGTCCAGAGGTCCTTTTCAATCCTAATGATTCTGTGATTACTTATGAACATCCCTATATGAAAAATAGGTGGCTTTCCCATTGTTGTCCTGTGAATTCTTCGTCTCATACTTACTCATTACAAGATCATAGAATCATGGAATGGTTTGGGTGGGAAAGGACTTTAAAGATCATCTCATCCCACCCCTGCAATGGGCAGGGACACCTTCCACTATCCCAGGTTGCTCCAAGCCCCATCCAACCTGGCCTTGGATGCTTCCAGGGATGGGGCAGCCAGAGCCTGCAGGTACCTTTAGTCACCCCAGGCATTTGTGCAAAGGGTAGAGAAAGCTGTGGATGCAATTTGTAGGGTTTTTTCAGTACCAGATAGATTTTGCTTTCAGCTTCAAAACGGGACAGTCTGCTTCCCAGTCAGTGGGACACTGGCTGTGTCTCAGCATGAATTTCTTACCAGAAAGTGCAACTAATGTCCAGAGAGATAGCACCCAAATAGGAAACATGATGCCTTGTATTTTTGTCCAGAGCATTTGCTGTGAAGCAGCAGCTGGCTTGAAGCTGCAGCAGAAGAAACCCAATTTGTCAGCTCAGCTGGTGACAAGGGCCCACTGTTGGCTGCAGGCATTTCGTGGTTGGGGTGGCCGTGAACAATGGCTTTTCTGTGGGACAAGGGCAGCTGCCAGGGGTGGACAACAGCCCCTTTGGCCTCATGGCCCAACCTGGCTTTTGCCTTGAACATGGGAGTCCACTTCTGATTTGGACAACGCCAAATGTTGGAGTCAGGAATCCCACCCTGGGGCAGGCCTGGGCTCCACATATTAAAAAAAAAAGGGAGAACAGCCAACTTTTCCTGTTATTCATCAGTCCTGCTTGATCCTTGGGTTTGGATGCTGCACAGACACGCTTCTGAAGGACAGAGCCTCCTCTTCAGCCCTGAGGAGGGTGGGCAGAGGAAGACTCTCCCCCTTTTCCAACATGAAGAGCCTTATCCAGGCACATGCAGGAAATGGGTGAAGGGCCAGGAAGCCTGCAGGGAGGATCTGAGCCTGGCTGGGGCACACACAGCAAGGCTGCCCTTCCTACTCACACCCACACAGCTGAGAGGAACATTTGGTTCACACTGTGGTTTTAGAAGGCATCTCAATATTGACACTTCCCCAGACAAGTTTTTCCTGTGGCAGCAGCACACTCAAGATGCTGCTGAGCCTAATTTTATAACTAGAGACACAAACCTTTCCATCAGAGGGGTCCCTCACTCAGGGCACAACACACATTCCTTGGGTTTGGCCAGTAAAGGTGTGCAAATCCCAGGGCCAGCAGCCCCCAGACAGAGGCCAGGCCAAGGCAGAACATGGTGCCCCAGATTTTGCATTTCTAGAGCTCACACTGGAGTATGTGATCAACACAAACCCAGGGACCTCTAAAATCATCCCAAATCAAGCCAAGCAGAAGATAGATTAATGAATTAATCAATTAATTCATAGGGCATTCTGGAGAACCTGACCTAGCTAGAAAACAGATCTGTTCATGGATCATCTCACATCCCATCCAGAGGGCTGGAATGGAAAAATGAAGACTTTGACTAGAGAAGTGATGGAAACAAGCCCCAAATTCCAGTAGAACATGAATGAACTGAGAGATTGTCAGACCTCTGACAAGCAGGGTCAGTGGAGCTCTCAAAAAGAAGAGGTTAAAAAGAAAAATAAAAAAAAACCAAACCCCAAAGGTTTTCCCAGCTAAGGCAGGGCTTAATTAAATTCCATGTTTCAGGACAAAGAGCCAATACTCTGGAGTTGGAGAGCACATCTTTGCCATCCACTCCTGGTATTTCAGTATTTCAGCAAAGTGCACAGCACACAGGCAGAAGCTGCAGGAGGTGGGTGCCTGCTCCCACCACGTCTGTCTGCAGGGTGAGGTTATCTGCAGTGCAGGCTCTGCATCACCCAGCGTGGGGCTGTGTGCCAGAGGCAGGCCCTGGCTGCACTCCCGGCTCCCTGGGACGTGTGTGAGGGATCGCTGTGGCAGCCCCTTCCCCTCTGTGAGCAGAAGCCTCCCTGACCTGCCCGTGACTGTAAACAAGCGCTGCATTCCCAGGATAGCAGAGCCCTGAGGGATGCTCGGCGAGGAGGGGGCTGTGCTGGGAGGGCAGTGGGAGCTGCATTTCTGGCTGTCCAGTGTGTCCTCCCCGGCCAGGGCTTGTGGAGCTCTCTGGTGCTTTGTGTGTTGTGCCCTTAAATAACAAACGTGTAAAAAGCACTAAAGCAACACAGGTGAGGTCAAAGTGATTTTCCTTATTTGCTTGCTGCTTCATCCCCATCAGCAGCCTTGTAAAACTTTTCCTAAGATAAAGAACATCCTAAAAGCCCCCAAAAAAAAGCACCTTGAGAGGCAGTGCTGGGACTCTGCTCTCACTGAGAGGGTTTTAATGAGCTGGCGACAGAGCACGGACCTAGAAAAGAGGAAAAAAGTGTCCCCTGCAGCCCCTCCCCGAGGCACTGGGACCCCCGAGCCCACAGCCACCCGAGGGCAAAGCAAGTGGGTCACACACTGAAGGGATTTACAGAGCAGGGTCTCCGGAACAGCTTCACTTCAAAAGCTCTTGTGTAGCTGGAAGTGCATCTCCTTTACTGGACTGTGGCTCAGATGTGGAGAGAGTAATTCCCCCCCAAACTGGACTTTTCACATCTTTGTTGTTTGCACTGGTCCCTCTATAAAACCTGACAGCCCTTGGGAGTCATAGGAATGAAAGCTGCTACCTCATGTTTATTAATGGAGAAATTGTAATTAAGAGCAGTAAAGCTGATGAGGGCAGAGTTCTATAATGTCAAATTCTACACCCTCAGACTGACATCTGTGCTCTGTGTACACAATAGATACTGATGCTAAGGAAAAAACATCCCACTGTTACTAAAATCTCCTGATACCTCCCCTATGCCAAGCCTTATCCTCAGCCTACAGTACTATGCAAGAGGAAAAAATAACCTTATAAAATATACACAAACATTGCTAGAAAAATCCAGGTGATACCCAGTGATTTACTGCACGTGATAATTTGAGCATCCTGCCCACAAGCCTCACAAAATAATTTCTCAATGCCCCCTTCCCACTCAGTTTGTGTTTGGAAATCTCAATTTACTACCCTTGTATTATTTCATGTGAATGGGTACTGCACTATTTCACAGCATTTCAAATAAAAAAGATATTTTTTCATTTATTGTCTTCAATTTGCTTCTAAAAACTCCTACTGACATCATGTAAATAAAGAGACAGTTTAAATCCTGGGAGTTTTCATGGATCAAGAGAAATATTTCTCTTGTTGCACATCAATACACGTGTAAGCATTTTACTGCAGGAAAGTGGGACTTAAAATATTTGAGGAGGAAGAGATACAGCAGTGTCCTGTGTTTGCTAAACAGTGCTGCTCATGCATCAGTGGCACCTCTGACATGTTTACAGAGCAGCTTCCAGTTAATCTCTTCACCTCCCAACATAGCTGGAGAAATAAACATTCTCCATCATCCATTAGCTGGGAACAGGCTTCCATGAGAATTCCCTTCTAAACCCCAGACCACGCTGAGTCACTTAAATTTTGCCCAGTTAATTGTAGAGAGTTCACATCAACATCCACAGGGAAAAGGAGAATTTACCTTGAAAGCTCAAATCATTCTCTACCTGCATGTGCAGCATTTCCTGTGACTTGCAGAAGGTCCTTCTGCATTTTTTTTTTGTTTTGTTTTATGTATTTTGGAAATGTTCAGCTCATACAGAAGTTTTATGTGAGTTTCAAGGAGGAATGAACATCAGGACTTGCTTTTATTGCTTTAATTGATTTGTGGCAGTGGAAGCAGGTGCTGATCAGCAGGTTTTGAATTCTAAATGGTCAGATCAGTTTTGATCAAATACAGAATCACCACTTTAAAAATTCAAGCTTACAACTCCTGCACCTTCACACAAGGCAGTGCTGCAGAGGTGGGAATTACAAGCTGGAGTTGTGTTAATTTTCCCCAAACGCTCTTTTCTCCACAAATAAAGTTAATCAAATCCTAGCTGTGTTAAAATCTCCAGAAGTGGCAAGTGCAGCCAGGATTTCACGCCACTCAGTTCACTTTTACACGAGTGCTCTCATGCCCACGTTCAAGGGAAGATAAAGCTGCCACTTCCTGCTGTTCCAACCTCTCACCCTGGCTGCATTCCTGGGGCTTGGGTCCTCAAACTTCTTTTCCCCATATGCATCCAATCACTTTAGGTTTCTTTTGACTTTTTAAAACCTTTTAGGATCTTAATTACATCTGAGCACGTTCATTTCTAAGCGTGGCTTTACAGATACGGAAAGTCCTGATGAGTGCAAGTGTCCTCCTCAGAGCAGGGTCCTCACCTTCCCTGCTCTCCCTGCCTGTGCATCAGGTGAAACACTGCCAGGGCAGCTGGGCAGGGGAGCAAAAGGCACATTTTTCCTCGGCAGGAGCAAAAGGCACATTTTTCCTCGGCAGGAGCAAAAGGCACGTTTTTCCTCGGCAGGAATTCCTGCTGTGGGTTCCTGCTGCTGGAGGTGGCCGGGTGCTGTCCCTGCGGCCGTGCCCTTTCTCCATGGCTGTGGCAGCAGTGGAGAGGCCGAGATCGGGGTGGGGGTTTCTGATTCACAATGAATCAGCAGCAGCACCACAAAACTCCCAAAGCTGCGGCTTCCTGGGGCTCTCTGGCTGCTCTTATCAGCCCCCACAAACAGCTCTTGTTTTAACTCTGCCCTCTGGACAGCCCTGCGAAGCTCGTGCTTCTGAGCAAATGAATTAAATGCATGGAATAAATTGACAAATGGATGGTTTGTGAATAAATATCACCGAAACTGTAACATTTCTCTGGGCTAAGCGGGTTTTCCACCTGCCCTAATCAGTGGCGTGAATCCCCACGTGCAGGCAGCAGCTGGACACTGCTCCTTCCCTGTCATTAGCACAGGACACATGGTGAGAGCACAGCCTGCCCTGCCCGGCTGCCAGGGATCAGCTGGGACCCGCCGAGCCACTCACTTGTGTCACAGCCAAAGCCCCCTGCTCAGCACAAAGCCCGGGCTGGGGGCAGAAACGGTGACAAGCGGCTGGAAAACGGATTTGATCCATCACGGATTCCCCTCCACCAGCAGAGAAAACTGTATTTCCTGAAAAAGAGCACTCCTTTCCTCTTCTGAGCCTCAGTTCTCCTTGCAGACAGCTCTGCAGGATGGGGCCAGTCCTTACCCTGGAGTGCAAAGGCTTTCCCAGGCTCGCAGAACTCAGACTGAAATTACTTGGCGTTTTCCTCATCACAGAGTGACCTCAATTCTTTCAACATTTCCATTTCCCATTTCTAGGAATCAATGCAAAAACATCTTTTTTGAGGTAATATACAGCTCAACTGTTAAGCTCATTTTTTCCAAGAGAATGTGGAAATGACCCGTCTGGGTCACTCATGATCGTTTTTAATAAGCTTGTTATTACTCAATGTACACAGAACCCACAGAACCGACCCTCACCCTCCTCAGCCACGCTGCTGTTCTTGAGAAAGGATTCATTTGGATTATATTTTAAAAATCGGCACCACGTGCTCTGTTAGTGATGTGCAAATCAGCTGAGCACACACACTGCAAAGGGACCCTGCCAGATGCAGATTTTACCCTCTGAACACTACAAATGAAATCAGGAAAGTCATCGAATTAACTGCAGCAGAAAGAAAAAACCCAGTATTTACACTGACCTTCATTTTGCTGCCTGTTTCCCTGTTAGTCCATCGCCTGAGGAGGAGGAGGAGGAGGAGGAGGATCTCCCCAGCCCTGTCAGCGGATCAGGCAGCTCTGGAGGGTCTGGCTGGAAGCTGGAGAGGGAAGGCTCAGCCTCTGCCACCTCCTGCTCGCTGGGAGCCCCAGGAAAGCAGCTTTGGGAATGGGGGGAGCTCATTACATAGCAGAATTCTCTCCAGGGAGCCACTGGGATGCAGCTGGTGATGTGCAGGACACACAGACCCCCCTGCAGGGAGTGTCTGCCCTGCTCTGAACAGAACAGCCAGGGCAGCAGGGCTGGACCAGGAAAAGGATTGGATTTAGAAACATTTTTGCAGCAGCAATTTTTACTCCCGGTTTGTTGTTTTGTTTTGTTTTGATTAACACTAGTTTGAGGTTGGATACACTTTCAACCTGTCTCTAGAAAACTGAACAGATCTCCTTTGTGGTTATTAACCCCCTGCAAAACGACTTCACCCTGCAGAGGCAGAAAACCCGAGGAGGAAAGCCAAATATGACCTGCAGCGGAAGGGTTTTGTTTCTTGGGCTATTCTAAAAAATCCTTGAATGTTATTAAGCTATAGTGTTATTTAAATTATTCATGGTTGCTATTTGCCCAGCTGAGTCCAGGTCATGCTGGTGCACAGGTTTTACCACTTTGGACTTGTGGTATCTTGGCATTTGCAAATTTTTACTGGTTTTGCCTTTGTATGGGCTGGCTTTTCTCTGGTAAAAGCTTCTTCCTTCCTCTTTCCACAGCAGCTTCAAGATTAAATTAGACACTGGCTCCCAAAGCCACAATCATGTAGCTAGAAAAGCCTTGAGTATCTTGACTAGAAAATGCTGAATTGAAAAGCTTCCTCAACAGAATCTACAGCTCTGGGCTGGGAGCAAACCAGCTGCTGTCCAAAGGAGAAAGAATTCCGGGCAAAAGCAGCCCATTTCAATGCCTGCGTGCTCTTTCTCTTCTTTCTTTTTTTAACATTAGAAGCAGCAGTTTGACCCCTTCAGACACTTCATGCAGGTGATAAAGAGCCATTCCCTTGCTACCCCGGAGTTTTTCAGGTGCTCCAGCATTTGAAAAGATGGAGAAATATCAGCAACAAACCCACATCTAGTGGTGACAGAACTACTTTCAAATACAATTAAATGTTCCCATGAAGGAACCCCAGAGGGAATTCCTGCTATGCAGGGACACCTTCCACTGTCCCAGGCTGCTCCAAGCCCCATCCAGCCCAGCCTTGGGCACTGCCAGGGATCCAGGGGCAGCCACAGCTGCTCTGGGCACCCTGTGCCAGGGCCTGCCCACCCTCACAGGGAATGATTTTTTCCTAATATCCAATCTAAACCTCCTCTCTTTTAGTTTGAAGCCATTCCCTGTGTCCTGTCCCTCCAGCCCTTGGAAATCCTCTCTCTCCATCTCTCCTGCAGCTCCTTCAGGCCCTACAAGGCCACAGTGAGGTCACCCCAGAGCTTCTCCTCTCCAGGCTGAACAATCTCAGCTCTCCCAGCCTTTCCTCCCAGCAGAGCTGCTCCATCCCTCTGCTCATCCTGGTGCCTCCTTTGGCCTCTCTCCAGCAGTTCCACGTCCTTCTGCTGTTGGCCCCAGGGCTGGGACAGCTCTGCAGGTGGGGTCTCACCTGAGTGGGACACAGGGGCAGAATCTCTGTCATTCCCCACTCATGTTTGTGGGTGAGAAGGGAAGATGTGAACTGGGCATTTTAGGGGAGATAAACTCCACATCCACTTTATGCACATCCAAACACACTCCTGTTTTCCTGGGGCAGCAGCTCAGCCAAAGCTGTCACACAGCAGGAGCCCGTGGAGCTCACGGGGTTTGAAATTGCACCAAGGGGTGCAACGCTTCCTGTGCTGCCACTGGATACGCAACAACAAACAAACAACACCATTTTCTGGCTGAACTCAAACTGAAATCATGTTCAGAAGTGCTTTCCCTGGGCAGGTGCAATGGTTGGGGCACAGGGATAATTGCAGAGCATTTCCCGTCACAGTAACGCTGCCAAGGGCTGCTGCCTCAAGGAGTGCAGAGAGTACAAAAAAACCCCTTTGTATTTTTATATTATTCAAATATATGATACTGCCAGGCCAGCAGGGGCCTTATAAACAGTTCAGAAATGATGTTGCAGAAATAAGTTTGGCTTTTTATTACTCAGCTGAAGTTGACTGGGTTGCTCTGGCCATGTCTAAAATGCTCACAGCAGAACAGGGAATGGGTTTGCTACCATTACATTGATTTATTGACAATCCACTGAAGAGAACTGGAAATATATCTAGAAATAGAAAATTCCTCTATACAGAGATGAAAAATGTCCTGCCTCAATTACTGATGACGCAGTGTGAAAAGTAGCCCCCTAATCTTTACAAGCCTTGATGGAAAATTTTGAGTGTAAAACAATGACTCATTGAGGTCCTGTTAAGGTTTCTCCCCACATTTTCTATCAGATTTCCAGGAGGCAGTTTATTTATGGTAAACACTGAGATCATAATCCAGGATGAAAATCTTAATTCCATTACATTTATTAGACTTGCAGACAGCAGGACAGCAAGGCACTGACTTTGAATCAAGATTTCAGCATGCTCCAACCCTTACAGCTGCAGCAGGGCCTCTTATCCGTATAAAATTAATCTAGATGGAATATGAATACAGAAATAAATGTAACAAACCTTATACTCTGGTTCAAGTCTTTCAAAATAGGAATACATAGTGTTTCAAAAGGCTTTCTGGTTTGCATGTAACAGAGGAATTATGTCATGCAAGGGGTCACCAGGGCTGCCACTGAAAGTCTCTGGCAAAGGATCTGTGTCTCTAATGTCACTGCAGCATAGCAGTAAGGTGGAACCTTGACATTTTATAATTTCACAAGTGTGGTCATTTCCAGGTGCCTGTTCATTTTGAATCCCGCTTTATTCAGGATTTACTCCAGGAAGACATTTTCCCCAGTCAATGGTTTTGTCACAATGAAAAGCACAGGGGGACATGAGGTACAAGAGCCTTGTGTCCCCCAAACACTTCACAGAGTCACAGAACCACTGAGGCTGGGAAAGAGCTCTGCGAGCACTGAATCCAAGCTGTGCCCCATCCCCACCCTGTCCCCAACCCAGAGCACTGAGTGCCACCTCCAAACCTCCCTGGGCAGCCCCTGCCAAGGCCTGAGCACCCTTTCCATGGGGAAATTCCTGCTGCTGTCCACCCTGAGCCTCCCCTGGCCCAGCCTGAGGCCGTTCCCTCTCCTCCTGTCCCTGTTCCCTGGGACCAGAGCCCGACCCCCCCGGCTGCCCCCTCCTGTCAGGGACTTGTGCAGAGCCACAAGGTCCCCCCTGAGCCTCCTTTGCTCCAGCCTGAGCCCCTTTCCAGCTCCCTCAGCCGCTCCTGGGGCTCCAGAGCCTTCTCAGCTCCGTTCCCTGCCCTGGACACGCTCCAGCCCCTCAAGGTCTCTCTTGGCATGAAGGGCCAGAACTGGAAGAGCCTCATCAGCGCTACTTCCAACATCACCAAGAATCCCACTGAATTCAAGCATCAAACCCTTCCCTACCCAAAAAACCAGACCTACCTGTGTAGTTGTGTTGCTCCTTGGCTTTGCATCCATTGCTGTCATTCCCCACTCAGAGTAAGACAGAGAATCACAGTGGGACGGGGACACTTCAGCCTTGCACAGGCACCGCGTGTTGGGAACTCCGCCTCAGCAAAGTCCATCTGACAGCTCTGCCCCTAACAGCACCGACAACTTGCAAACAAGGTATCATGCAAGATAGTATCTGTGACAACAGAAGATGAGAGGACAGAATAAAACCCAAAAAAAACCCCCCTTTTGGCGACTAGAAGTAAGAAAAATGTGCGCAAGCGGGATTTTCCTTGGTCTGCGTGCCACCAACTTGTTGCAGTGAAGCAGTGGGAAGTCTGAGCCCTCTGCTCATGCTCCTGTGTTTCCTCTTTTGCAGCAGTGAGCTCAAGGCTATGGCACAACAAGGAGCTGCACAGGCTTGATAAGACACCGCTGCCACAGTCCCATCAGCGCAGGATTTCGCAGCCAGGTTTTCCTGGCTTTCCAAGTGGTCTCAGCTTTCACGGCCCTGAGGGCAGCAGGAAGCAGGAGCCCATCAAGAATGGGCACTCAAGGCACCTCCAGACTTCCACAGGGAAAGATGATTCCAGAGAGTCATGGAATGATTTGGGTTGGAAGGGACCTTAGGGACCACCTCATTCCATGGGCAGGGACACCTTCCACCAGACCAGGTTGCTCCAAGCCCCCTCCAACCTGCCCTTAGACATTAAATTTCAGCCCAGGGTTGCATTTCCTCCCTCAATAGGATGAGTTCAGTTTTTCCCAGCCCTTCTTTCTCCAACAGAAACCCACCGACCTTCTGGCCTCAGAAGATGTCCAGGACATGGAAAGGCAGCAGGGTGCCAAGGGCAGGATGGTTTTGTGTTAACAAAGGAACTTTCTGCACTTGCACTGCAAGTTACAGCCCACAGAACTGAGGAAGCCCGAGGTGAGAGCTCACACATTGTTCACAACCACAGCAGTGCTTGAACACGTAAACCACCAAAAGAGGGTTCTAAAAGTAGATTCCAAACACCAAGAACAAGTGCATTAATTATAGACAGGTGCTTCAGCAGAATTAAAAAAGGTGGCACAAAAAAAAAAAAAAAAAAGCCACCGCTGTCACCCACCCCACATCACCCTCAGTGACTGTGTCAGGACTTCCCTTTTCCCTCCCCCCAGCTCTGCGTCTCCTTGTTTCTCCAGCAAAAAAGCCACCAGCACCACTATCTCTTGCCACCACTGCTTCTGAAGAGTCAGAAACTCAAGAGGCAGAGGAGCAAAGAGGACTGAGCCTCAGAAATGTTTTGCATACAGGGAGCTTTCCAAGAGAAAATGAAATTTCATTCTTTTAAAAAGAACATCCCACATTCTCCACTTGGAGTCTATAACTGCACCTGATTCAGGTGTAACACAATAAATTCATCATTCCCAAGTCCCCAAAGCCCCAGCCTCCCATATTTGATCCTCTTCTCTTTTGTTATATAGAAAACAAATACAATCCCTTCTTTATGTATCAAAGAGCTTTTTAAAAAGCAATCTTTATTTAAATACAGACAAAACCTGTACCCTCACCAGCCCTTGACAATTCCTCAGTGTGATGGGAAGTTAATCCAGCAGCAAGAACCACCTCACATTTAAATTCCCTCATGAAGGCAAGCGCTGAGCTCTGAGCAAAGGAGCTCCCAGCTGTGATACCCAAAAGCTCTGCACGAGGAGGCCTCCAAGAACAAGTTTAAGGCTCTGCTCAGGCAGATCTCTGGGAGAACAAGTAATGAATTTTCCAACTTAGAGAAGTTTTATGCACAGTTTCTTAACGATGGGCACTGGGTTTGTGACTAATTAAAAAAGAATGTAATTCAAGTGCTGTGTAACAGATATAGATGAAGGTTTCTCAGTCAAATGGAACAGTGACATTTCTGAGGTACATACACAAAAATTCAGATGCACAAGTTTCTTTCTTTGAGAGGATACTAAAGGTCTCTAAGGCAAAATTATTGTCATTTTCACCTGCAGCAGCACTGTCACATTTTAGTTGCAATGTGGATATTCCTTAAAACGATTAGAAATTCACTTTGAGGTCCCACTTGTTAAGATAAATTCAAAATGAGATGAAATCTGAGTTTTAACACCAGAACTAGAAGACCATTTCTTGAATTCATCTAAACAGTTTAAAATCCTGTTTGAATTCTTATGGCACAACTCAGAACTGAAGGACCACTTGGCCAATAAACAAAAAACACAAAAAAGAATTCACCAAAACCCCAGACTGAAAGATACAAACCAGAGCTTTACAAACAATGAATTGTGGCTGAAGGCAGCTTAAGGCTTCATTAACGCATCTACACCAAGTTCTGCTGCTCTTTGTGTGATCTCTTCTCTACCACAGTTCAGTGGGATTGCACAAACACAACTCAGAGCAGAACTGGCTCCTTCTGCCCAGTTTGAGCAAGACACAGTCCCATTATCCCTTGTGTGATTCAGAAAGGCAGGGGAACAAGCTTAGCCCTTCCTGCCAGGATCATTTTATTCTCCACCCCCCTCCCTTCAGTACAATTAGAGATGTCTTAAAAAATTAAACCACGCACACTAATAAAAAAATTAGTGTGGGGTGAAGAGCGTCAGTATTTTGTTATCTCCTGCCACGTCTGACAGAATTCAGCCCGGGCCCAGCGCGGCTTCCCCGGAGGCAGCTGTTGGCAGTACAATCCCACAGGGCTGCAGCAGCTCTGCTTGCAAAGCTCTCCTTAGTCTGTCGTGGACCTCCTGTACCAGAACCTGGCCCTGTAGTCGTCACTGCAGGTCATGAAGCCGGGGTTGGTGGGCGAGTGCACGATGCAGCGCACGATGCTGTTGTGCCCCAGGGACAGGAGGTTCCTGCGCTCGGCAGTTCTGGAATCCCAGCAGCACAGACTTATGGTCCTTTCATCTGGGAGCAGCACGTAATCTTCTGTGTGGTTGAACACAGCCTGAGTCCTGTGTACTTGGCGGCCACTCAAACCAGCACCTAAATACAGGCAGCAAAATAGTGACTTTTAGGAAATTTTCAATGCCTAAGAATAATTTTCTCTAAGTATCAACTTTCTACAAAGGAGCTGTATTTTCTCTGCTGTCCAACCGCTTCCACAAGCAACAAGTGATGTAGGGATGAATATTCTTTTGTAGTTACAGGACCAGGAAGATTTGAGTCCAACCTGTGACCCATCCCCACCTCACCACCCAGCCCAGAGCACTGAGTGCCACATCCAGCCCCTCCTTGGACACCTCCAGGGATGGGGACTCCAAACATCCCTGGGCAGCTCCTGCTACGGCCTGACCACCTTCTGCATGGGGAAATTCCTCCTGGTGTCCATGTATATATTCTAAAACTACCTACTGCAGCTGTGCCAAGTCCAAGCCTTTACCTTTAAGGGTATTTTTGCCTGAGGCTTTCAGCTGTGACCAAGGGGAAAGAGCACAGAGAGGAGAACCCACAAACTCTGGTGATCCTTGAGGAATTTCCAGTGTATTTATCACATGGCACACGCTGTATGACCTGCCTTGGCCATACCCTCAGATAAAATGTGCTTCCTATACAGACACTGACAGTGCACCGCACACACCAAATCCTACCTGGGATCCCGCACAGGTTTCCCGGGAAAGTGCTGCTCCCTGCTGGCCGGGAGCAGGAGTGCAAAGAGAGCTACAAACCCCAAAGCTGACACACACCAATCTTCGGCATCTTTTGTGCTCCTACTGCTTAAACACATCAGTGCTTGACCCCAAAGGCTCTCCACAGTTGCTGTCACATGCAAAGCTTCCACAGCCTTCCTTATTCCCTAAATCCTGCTGAGATCCAAGCATGGCACTGTCAGCATGCTCCAAGGATGACTACCTCGCACACAACTGCAAACTTGAAGCTTGTAGGTACATTTCAGAGTATTGCAATGGCTATAGAGCTACAAGAGTTAATGGTTAAATCAACTGCCCTGAAGTAGGTTCAGTGTTTCTTATTTTTCCCTAATTCAGTGGTAACTTCCCTCCAAAACAATGGAGTAACGATGTCAGAAACTTCTCCAGATCTACTCTGACTAAATACGTTTACACTGACACACAGAAGCACAGCTTCTCTTCTGGAATTAGTCTACAGGAAGTGTTTTCAAAAATCTGGGGTGATTTATCCTCAAAGCAGCAGTTTCTCCATTGCCTTTAGGAATCATTATTGTTCTGACAATATTTCCAGCCCTGCCATGGCTCAGCACCTGGAAAAGAAGGAGGCTGGAAAGTCACCTGCTACATACCTGTGTATTTCACCAGCGTCCGACCAGTGGATATCTCCCAGAGCTTAGCTACAGAGTCTTTCCCACTGGACAAGATATACTTGGAATTTTTGGAAAAAATGGCAGAGCAGACTTCAGCTCCATCGTGTGCCTTCTCAAAGGTGGTGATGCAGCGGTTGGAGACCCCATCCCAGAGTTTGATGCAGCCGTCCTTGCTGCCTGTCACGTACATGTTGGCGCTGGCGTTGTAGCTGACGGAGCAGATGGCGTCCGTGTGCTGGTCCTGGGGGTTGCAGGACACGAAGCACTGGAAGGTGTTGATGTCATACAGGCGTAATGTTGGGTGCTGGGTCCCCACCAGGATGAAATCCCCAGAAGGGTGGAAAGAAATGGAGCGTAACATCTCTGCTTCCTGTTGGATTAAATATGCACAGTGGGGTGAGGAAGGAAAAAATCTGAAATGGAAGGGTTAGTGCTGGTGGTGTTAAAATGCTAAAATACTACTGAAATTATCAGCACAAATAATGGGATTGAAGGGACAGGCTGCCTGTGGCTGCATTGTAGCTTTTGTTCTAGAGCAGCCTGCAGTGCCTCCTCATTTTTGGGATATCACATCGCCCCAGCCCACCAGCACCTAATCCCAAATGCTCCTCCAGAACAAAGATAATAAAATTAACTTCCAAGTTATTCATATTAGAATTGGTCTAATGAACAAAAAGCTGACTGGCACTAATTTAAATACAGGTGTCCATGATGCACAGACTAAAGACACAATGTCTGTAATGTCTGCCAGTGTTGTACCTGTGTCCCCCTGCACCCCTAAACCCTGAGGCACAGGTCAGCTCACAACACCTCAGCACTCAAACATCTGAGCTTTGACTGCTCTGAACAGTATCTCACCTGGATATACTTGAAGGCTCTTTTGGCAGAAGGTTTTGAATAATCAAACAATTTAAGTGTGTAGTCCCTCGACCCAGATGCCAGGATCTGTTCTGTTGGGTGGAAAGCCAAACACGTCACTTCATCCACGTGATCGTACAGAGTCCGGATCACCGGGTGGTTTTCCATGTTCTGCTGGGCTGTCTCATTCATCATGACCTACAAAGAACATTTAACATCTTGCTGTTGGAAAATAGAGCAGGTTTTTGACAAGAAAAGTAGGTTTTAGGCTTGCCAGAGTGAATGAACAGCAGCTCCTTTCTGACACGACCAGGCACAGAGTCTGTTCCCTTCATTATCTGAAGGCCCTTTACATGTCAACAAGTAAGATCCCTGTGTCTTTATGAAGGTCAAAACTACTTGGCTCAAGGACAAAGCAGTTTCAGTGGCAGAGAATTGGTGCAAAACATCACCTTCATAAAGAGCCCAAAGCAAAACACTGACTGCTGGAAGAATCAGGAGAAGCTGCACGGAAACTGCAGCTCTTTGCTGACCATTTGGTGTGTGCTCTGAGCAAAAAAAAAACCACTTTTCATTGCCACCTGCTAACTGCCCTGGAGAAAGATGAAGCAAATCAGTGTGTGAAACAGCTCTGAAATACCCAGTGGAAAACATGGGTGGCTGTGGGGGCTGCAAAGGCCACAGGTGGGTTCAGCATGAACTGTGGTCAGACAATACAGCCATGATCAGCACCCAGCAGAAGCCACTTCTGGCTCAGTTCTCTCCCTGCTGCCAGGAGTGACACCAGTGTCCCTGCCCTGGTTCTTCTTCCTTCAACAGGACTTTACAAGCAGCTGCTGGAGTAGGGAATATGTTGAGACAAGTATTTAGTCCAACCCACTGCAGCAGCCACAAGGTACAGGCATGGTATGGAGAGAACTCCCAGAGTGGTTACATTTCCCGAGTTATCCCAATGGGCATGGCATGGACAGAATTCCCAGTATGACAATCCCTTATCTTGCTGGGCATGCCATGAACACAACTCCCAGAGTAGTTCCAATCCCTTACCTCAATGGGCATGGCATGGACAGAATTCCCAGTATGACAATCCCTGATCTTGCTGGGCATGCCATGAACACAACTCCCAGAGTGGTTCCAATCCCTTACCTCAATGGGCATGGCACTCTTGGCCAGCATCCTCTCGGTGTCCAGGATTTTGATGGAGGCATCAGCTGACCCTGTGGCTATTAACTGTCCATCCCTGCTGTAGGTGGCCACCCGGCAGGGCCCTTTGTGGGATGTCACGTAGCAGGTCTCGTACTCGGACGCCTCGGGGGACATGGTCTGCACGTCGGCGTCGAACTCCAGGTCGATGCCGGTGCCCGGTGCCACGGTGTCCGAGCGGCCGATGGCGTACTGGACAGCGCTGTCATCGTTCTCCATGCCTGGGGACACACAGGGCACGCCCTCAGGGCAGGGACCCTTCTCCTCAGCCCCTGCCACGGCTCCGGGGAAGGTTCTGGGAAAGGCAGCCCAGAGGGTGAAGCTGAGCTGGCAGAGCAGGTTTGGTCACACAGCACTGGGGAGGAATGAATGGGAGCTGGGCTGCGCTGGGGCAGGAACAGCTCCTCCTTAACTGTGGGAATACCCCAGTGAGACTGGAAAGTGCTGATAAATGCACTGAGAATCAGTCACTGGCTGTGGACAGGCCTCTGGTCAGCTTTTCACAGGGGAACAACAAGCCCCAACATCATTACTTGAGTTTTAAAGCAAAAAACCCAAAGGCAATTACTGATTCTTTTCCTATTTTATGGCACTGAAGCCAAACTATCCCAGCATTGCAAGGGAAAAATGTTACCGTTCTTCAAACCCACTTTAGAGATTTTTATCTTTATTTCCAGGATGCAGCCACAGACCAGAGAGTTCAGCACTGGAAGTGGCAACAGGGCAGACACAAAGAGTTTTCAGCCCAGTGCTGATGTTTTTGCTGCTTTCATCTGCTCATTTCAAGTCTAAAATTTCTATTTCAAACAGACACAAGGCTTCACAGATTTATATACCCTCAGCACTCAGCTTGTTCAGGCAGCAGAACCAGTTGAGTTACACACAGTGTCATGGTCAGAGCTCTTCCAGGACTTGGTCAGCTTGTTCCAAATGCAGCTCAGGGGTTTTCCCTGATTTCCCTACGCTGTGGCACTTCCAGAGGGAGTACAGGGAGAGAACAGGTGACAGCCCTGCTGAGGCCCCAGACTGTGAAGCTCTTTCCTGGGGACTGATACATAAAAGCCAGCAAAGATTGCCAATGGAAGGACCTGCTCCCTTTCCAACACTGTCAGGAACAACCAGATAGAAATAATTACTTTTAAAGTCAGCAGAACTGTGAAGGTGGCGTTTTCCCTCAGATCTGTGGGCTCAATGTTCCCATTTACTGGGATGTTTTGAGAAAGCTACCACTCACCCAGGATGCTGAGTGTCCTTAGAGGAGTTCAAGCAGATTTGGGCAACACTCAGGGATCTGGTTTGTTTCTAAAGAAACAGGAATGCCCTTCAAAAAAACCCACAGAAGCAAAGGCTGTACCCAAATGTACAAGTGTTGTGCTATTACCAGACACCACCTTTGCATCAAAGGTGTCTTTCCAGTGACACCAACTCTTAATTCACTGGGGATTTAGAAACTAGACTTTTATGTCAGCTTTTGATTCCGGCTTACCTAACTTAATTAGGTGCAGCAGTTGTTCAGAGGGTGCACAGACAGACTGTGGTTTGATCTCATTTATCAAGCCATTGGCAATGTTGATGTATCCATCATAAAGCAGCTGACTAATTATCAGTTTGTAAAGTTGCTGACGGTCTTTCAAACTGACTTTTGTCCTATACATTGTGAGCAGGGACTGCCTTGGGGGGGCCTGGAATGAAGAACAAAAATCACATACAAGA